>NC_081772.1:612500-630000 GCF_963082965.1 Carassius carassius
AAGATCACACTGCTAAAGTGAGTACATACCTACCGCAGTCGTTTCACCCTTTCTGAATTGCGCTCGAAAGGCACTCGATAAATTTGCTTCATTTGAACATGTTTTTTTTTAGGCTGCGTGCCAGTGTTGATGTTGAGACCTGATGGATATTGTTGAATCTGACGTGGTCTGACAATGTTAGCTTGGAGCTGATTGAGTGTTATAGCATTGTTTGTTGGCCAAAACCACGTTTACTATCTCCCTCTCTTGCTGTTCTGTGAACATAGGAGGACTTCCCCCTTGTCGTTCCTGACCCTCAATCCTATGTAGAAAAAAAAACAGTATACAATAGTACAGTAATTTCACAGGAAAAGGTAACAGAAATGCTGATAGTGCATAGAATACAGTACTGTCATAGGCGGAAATCGCAGGGGGGTCGGGGGGGTCCGGACCCCCCCTATCTGAGGGTTGTCCCCCCCTAAAATATAATTGAAATATGTGTATTGTAAATAATATAATGAGATATATAGTTAAACTAACTGTGTAAGTAGTAAAACAATACAAATGCAAACTGAGCAACAACAAAAAAAGTTTTAAACATCTCGATTTCCCCCTGCTTTGCCTCACATTGCTTTGGTCCACGGCCCCTTTACCTCACCACCACCGACGCACACACACACACACACACACACAGTCCGGTGCGAGAAAACGTTGTGTTACAGGAGTTGTGGAAGTCCATAAGTCAAGCTTACTTTATTCACATTAAACATCGGATGACGTGATTATTTTCTCTTTAATATAGATGATGCTGAGTCATTAATAAGTAGTGTCCAAAAAATATTATTGTGTACCAATTTACTTTTGTCACCGATGTAGTCTGCGCTGTTAGCGATTATAACAGGCGTTTTATACAGGCGTTTACCTAGCTTGTTTAATAACGTCTTACACACACCCATAGTGTACGCATATACAAGTCTTGTACGTTAGATTAGATTAGTGCATGTGCACATTTAGATTTTCCCGCGTTCACTATGATTTAGTCGGTTTCAGTGGCGGCTCGTCGGGTGAGGCAGGGGGAGGCACAGTTCCCCCAAATTTTGAGGTGAAAATGAGTGAAAAGTGAAAGAGAAGAGGAGGGGGAGGCCAGGGGAACCAATCAGCATTGAGTGTTCACTTTCAGCGCTAAGGAGTGCTGAGAAAAGTAACATCATAGAGGAGGCTAGCCTCTCTTCTGGAATATCAACCAACCATCATAGAGACATAAATTAGATATTAGTTTGAACCTGTTTTTATACAGTCTATGGTTTGAACGTCTCCCGGTGCGGCTGGGCTGATAATTTACCAAGTATTTATAATGAATAGCGAATCGATATTGAATATATTTTCTATACGGTTTCGGACTAAAAGCTGCCAAAAAGCCATTTTAAACTCGTTAAGCAAATAATAATAATAATAATAATAACAACAATTGGCAGGGATCCCCAGACCAATACAATTAGTTTGCCTCCTCTATTTTAAAATTCACGAGCCGCCACTGTCGGTTTATTTAATTTAATATAGTTAATCTAATATAACATCATACTAAGAGTGCAGTTGTTCTCCATATATTAGCATAACAATTGTGATTTAGATTTTTATAAAAATTGAGTAAACAAGAAGTTAATATTAAGTGCATTTTAGGCACCATATTGCCTGTTTTAGCTCTATTTCACCAACGGAAAAAGTTGAAAACTAAGCTACAGCAGTAACAGCACTAATTGCGTCTTTGAGAAACACACTGAGATGTTTCCTAACTGAATGAATCCACTTTTTGAACAAATCAGTCATTGACATTGACATAATAATTTCCCGTCTTTCACGTCTATACCGATCTCACTATACAGTTGTGAGGGTATATGTCTAAGAGTGTGTATGCCTTCATTTTGCTTGGCATGGCAAATGTTTTTATATATGCATGTTTTAATTATAACTGTGAAGCAACAACATTGCTATTGAATGTGCTATATAAATAAATAAAAGTTTTCCATTGTATTTTGGTGGCTTGATTGCGTAAACAACTTCAAAAACATTGCAACAAAAAAAAATTGTTTTGAAGAATGTTTTCGTCAATTTAGTCAGCTTTTTCATTGAACCAAAAAGAAACTTTGAGAAGAAGGATAATGGAACGGTCTCCATGCAATAGTAAGGCTTTCCTTTATATCCTTAAGTACAATTTTGCCTGTTTTATTGGTGTCCCCTTCAAAACTTGCTCATGAGAAATGTTATGTTTATTGTCCCCCGCAACATTTAGATGAGATTTTCGCCCATGAGTACTGTAAGCAGTTACTGAAACCGTGCAGATGTTTTTGAGATGATATTTTTACAATACCCATTTTCCAGTCGAAATGTTCTTATCACACTTGCCAATGTGTATCGGCTTAGATTTGGCTGTACTCGCAGTCCAGCCTCCCTCAGCGTCAGGCCGTGGTTGACAACGTGGTTAACCAGTGTTGTGCGGATCTCATTCGTCAGATTCGGTCCTCTTTGAGCACCTCCTCCTCCTCCAGCATGGCCTCCATCACTTCCTCTATTGATTCCTCTTCCTCCCCTTCCTCCTTGTCCTCCTCCACGTTCTTCTCCTCGTTCTCCTTCTTGTCTTCCTCCTCCTCCTCCAGCATGGCCTCCATCACTTCCTCTGTTGATTCCTCTTCCTCCCCTTCCTCCTTGTGCTCCTCCACGTTCTTCTCCTCGTTCTCCTTCTTGTCTTCCTCCTCTTCCTCCAGTATGGCCTCCATCTCTTCCTCTGTTGATTCCTCTTCCTCCCCTTCCTCCTTGTCCTCCTCCACGTTCTTCTCCTCGTTCTCCTTCTTGTCTTCCTCCTCTTCCTCCAGCATGGCCTCCATCACTTCCTCTGTTGATTCCTCTTCCTCCCCTTCCTCCTTGTCCTCCTCCACGTTCTTCTCCTCGTTCTCCTTCTTGTCTTCCTCCTCTTCCTCCAGCATGGCCTCCATCTCTTCCTCTGTTGATTCCTCTTCCTCCCCTTCCTCCTTGTCCTCCTCCACGTTCTTCTCCTCGTTCTCCTTCTTGTCTTCCTCCTCTTCCTCCAGCATGGCCTCCATCACTTCCTCTATTGATTCCTCTTCCTCCCCTTCCTCCTTGTCCTCCTCCACGTTCTTCTCCTCGTTCTCCTTCTTGTCTTCCTCCTCTTCCTCCAGCATGGCCTCCATCACTTCCTCTGTTGATTCCTCTTCCTCCTCTTCCTCCTTGTCCTCCTCCACGTTCTTCTCCTCGTTCTCCTTCTTGTCTTCCTCTTCCTCCAGCATGACCTCCATCTCTTCCTCTGTTGATTCCTCTTCCTCTCCTTCCTCCTTGTCCTCCTCCATGTTCTTCTCCTCGTTCTCCTTCTTGTCTTCCTCCTCTTCCTCCAGCATGGCCTCCATCTCTTCCTCTGTTGATTCCTCTTCCTCCCCTTCCTCCTTGTCCTCCTCCACGTTCTTCTCCTCGTTCTCCTTCTTGTCTTCCTCTTCCTCCAGCATGGCCTCCATCACTTCCTCTGTTGATTCCTCTTCCTCCCCTTCCTCCTTGTCCTCCTCCACGTTCTTCTCCTCGTTCTCCTTCTTGTCTTCCTCCTCCTCCTCCAGCATGGCCTCCATCACTTCCTCTGTTGATTCCTCTTCCTCCCCTTCCTCCTTGTCCTCCTCCACGTTCTTCTCCTCGTTCTCCTTCTTGTCTTCCTCTTCCTTCAGCATGGCCTCCATCTCTTCCTCTGTTGATTCCTCTTCCTCCCCTTCCTCCTTGTCCTCCTCCACGTTCTTCTCCTCATTCTCCTTCTTGTCTTCCTCTTCCTCCAGCATGACCTCCATCACTTCCTCTGTTGATTCCTCTTCCTCCCCTTCCTCCTTGTCCTCCTCCACGTTCTTCTCCTCGTTCTCCTTCTTGTCTTCCTCTTCCTCCAGCATGACCTCCATCACTTCCTCTGTTGATTCCTCTTCCTCCCCTTCCTCCTTGTCCTCCTCCACGTTCTTCTCCTCGTTCTCCTTCTTGTCTTCCTCTTCCTCCAGCATGGCCTCCATCTCTTCCTCTGTTGATTCCTCTTCCTCCCCTTCCTCCTTGTCCTCCTCCACGTTCTTCTCCTCGTTCTCCTTCTTGTCTTCCTCTTCCTCCAGCATGGCCTCCATCACTTCCTCTGTTGATTCCTCTTCCTCCCCTTCCTCCTTGTCCTCCTCCACGTTCTTCTCCTCGTTCTCCTTCTTGTCTTCCTCCTCCTCCTCCAGCATGACCTCCATCTCTTCCTCTGTTGATTCCTCTTCCTCCCCTTCCTCCTTGTCCTCCTCCACATTCTTCTCCTCGTTCTCCTCCTCGTCTTACTCTTTCTCTGACTCTTTCCATTGTGCTTGAAGACAGATGAACTCACCTGCTGTTTCTTATAGTGCTTATACACCTGATTGGTGTGTCTACAATTAAGCAAACAAGTGTTTCCACACCTGATGACTGTGTTGAACCAATTGGTTGGATGGTGCGGTAATTTGACAGTCAGTGCTTTGGTATTGCAAGGAAGTGACTTCATGATAGATTTTTGTGTGTAATGTATGTTAAGTGTGTTTAGTGTTTTGCAAATCACTGTGTGTAGAGTTTTGCAACAAGTGTGAGGTTGACAATGTGCTAATAGTTGTGCAAATATGGGCTGTTTTGCTTCTTGAGTGTAAGGTTTCGCTAATAGTGTACTACTTTTAATTTTAGTGTGTAAGCAATCCAAAAAAATGGTAAATAAAATTTGGTAAATGATTGCTTTGATTTTTATTTATAAGTTATTATTAAATATTATGAATATTCTAAAATATTTTTATGTATTTCTTTTATTATAATAAAATATTATTATTTTATGTCACAACACCAATATCTTTTCCTCCTAATTATGACTTTTAAATTTTAATATAACTCAAATAGTATTAATAATATTTAAGTATAAAATTTCATTTTCATTTAAGCCATTTTGTCAGCCATAATTTTAGCATTTTAAGCATTTCATGAATCACGTCAACTGAAAATGGTGAAATCAGACACGTTTATTAGTTTGCATCCCTGATTATTTTTGTCAGTCGTTTAACATTTCTATCGTAAAACAGCTGTAAGATATGAAATGTTTGGCTACTTACATTCCAAAAAACAACTAAATAATAAACTCTTAAAAAAAAAAACTATTTTTTTCTTAAACAATAAAAACTAAAACTAAATTAAAACTTTTTTGTTAACTGAAATTATAACAAAAACTATTTTTAAATTTACATTTAAAATTTATTATTACCCCATTTATTCCCCTCATGTTCTCTGTCCTGTGTCGGTACATTGTCTAACATTGCGTGTCAATCTATGTGAAATCTGTCTGTGAGTAATCTATTGAAAGTCTTGTCTAAGTAGAAGTGTGATCCTGTTTTTGTTATAGTGTAGTTTGTCAAGTGTTAGTGTAGTTTATCTCTCGTCTGTTTTGTCCCCTCGTGGGCTTGGTTTTCCCTGTTTTCTGTCACCAATAAACCTTGTGTGTCCTGCATTCTGTCTGCGATTGGGTTCTACCTCCACCGTCATAATACATGAATAAAATAAAATACATTATAAAATACAACTTTGAAATTAATGCAACTTAAACTGAAACTATAAAATCCTGAAAACCCTAACAAACACTTAACTGTAAAGACAAAATAAAATAAAACCCAAATTAAAACCAAAACAATAAATAACAATACAAAACTATAATAAATCTTGAAGTAAACATGAAGTAGTTGTGGAGTGGTGGATCACATCTTATGCTGCATTAAAAAACATTATGCTTTGTATAACAACTAGTAGCAGCCCAATATAGAATATTGGAACTGAAATGTGAAAATACAGAAACCCAGAGAGTTTTGTGTTCACATTAAATCAAATGAAAATCAGACTTCATCTCCATCATTCACATACAGACCAGCACTGTTACACAGCAACTAAAACTACTCAAGTGTCACCTAGAGAGGGATTTGAGAAAGAATGTGATGAGTTTCTCTCCATCCACTGTCCAGAGCAGCTGACCTGACCAACCGCACATCTGTGGTCATGTGACTGTCCTTGTGTCGTCTAACGAGGTCGTTCATAACGAGCGTGTGTGACGGGACAGATGGCATCTCTACCTGAGCCGTGACTTCACTCAAGGAGATGCACCTGAAGAGGAACCATTCCCAGAGAGATTCAGCTGACACACACACACACGTCTCCACAGATGGGAAGTCCTGCTGCTCAGTCTCGATCTGCCCCACAGTGAATGTGACATCGGTCGTTCACATGTTGACTTACAAGCTGCACACGAGCATCACCTGATCACACGGCACACATGAGCACAAGTCTGTTTTCACGAGCGCAGACGCTTCTAGCTTAGAGTTTGTACTTGACTAACTTGGGCCCAAGTCAGGAACCATTATTTTCTGTAATTTTTGGTATCTACTGGGGCAGTGATTAAAGAAAAATACATCATGCCTGAGTCTCGGAAAGTTTTGATGCCAATTTTCTTCTAATACCTCCGTATATAGCGAAACTCTTACAGCGGTAATCAAGGAAATTATTATATCGTGGCTGGTTCATAAGCGCCACCTGCTGTCAGAGAGTGAATTTGCACCGTATTCAGACCTGCTGTTTTTGATTCATGCTGATGTGTTTTATTTTATACAGTTTATAGTTTTATGCAGCAAAAATTCAGATTCTGAATAAGCTATGATCAGTGCATCACTAATTAAAATAATAAATAAAAGGCCTCAAATTGGAAGTACAATCTGGGATGTCTTTTTCTATAAATTCTTCAATGGATATATCTTGTCATTCATAAAACCTTAGGGTCAGGGATCTTGGGCTTAAAAAGGTTGGTGGCCACTGCTATAGGGACCATGTCTGTTCCCCGAACTAGCAAATACAAAAGAAAGCAATTTAATTGATGTTCAACAAATAAAAAACAAATATAATACAGATAAACAAATGATAAAGCTTGGCTTAATGAAAATTAGATCCCTCCTTTATGATTAAAGAAGATTAAAGAATAAGGAAAACAGTGGACACCATGTATAACAAGCAAACTCTTTTAAAGAGAGCAGCTTGAAGAAAACAAAACTAGAGGTATTTCATATTGCATGGAGGGAAAGTACTTCCTCCTACAGAAAAGCTCTAAAAACTGCTAGATCTACTTACTTTTCCACTCTCTTAGAAGAGAACAAACACAACCCTAGCCATTTATTCAATACAGTGGCTAAATTAGTGAAAAATAAAGCATCAACAGACATGGGCCTCTCCCAACAGCACAGCAGTAATGACTTTATGAACTACTTTACTTCTAAGATCGATACTATTAGAGATAAAATTGCAACCATTCAGCCGCCAGCTACAGTATCACATCAGACAGTGCACTATAGACCCCCTGGGGAACAGTTCCACTCATTCTCTACCATAGGAGAGGAAGAATTGAAAAAATCTAAACCAAAAACATGTATTTAGACCCTATCCATTTAAGCTACTAAAAGAGGTGCTTCCAGAAGCCATATATCCTCTTCTGAATATTATTCATTCGTCAGTTTTCATTAGAATATGTCCCTAAAACTTTCAAACTGGCTGTTACTACAGTAAGCCTCTCTCTTGACTGCTGCATTGGCTCACTAAAAATCAACTACACCAGTTACATTTCTAAAATAGATTATTTGAGTTAAACAAATTCATTTCAAAGATGATTCCAAATGAGGAGGTGAGAGACTAGTCACAAGCTGCTTTTATTAAACTGTTCTCATTTCTGTTAATCAAAATAAAATAAATAAAATGTATAAAAAAATTGCTTTCATCGCTGTTCTTTAAAATAAATAAATGAACACCACTAAGAAACATTTTTCAAAGTAAATACATAAGTGGTCCTGATTACTGTTATTTAAAACAAATATATAATTAAAAGAAATAACAATTAAAGGTTTACTTTTATTCAATAAATGAGTAAATAAACCTTTATCAGGACTGTACTTTTCAAAATAAATTAAAATAATTAATATTTCTGTTACTTAACATAAAAAAACTGAATAAAATTCTCTTTACTCTTAGTCACAGTAAATAAATAATATTTTTCATTATTGTTATTTAAAATAAATAAATAAATAACATTAATGTTATGTAAAATAAGTAAAGCATTACTGCTTTCCAAACAATTATAATAATAAATATTTAATGTTTATGCGTTTTCCTTCAAATTAATAAATAAACACATTAATAATTTAAACAAATACTAATAATATAATATAATAATAATAAAAAAAATACATGCATTAATTAAATACATTATTGTTACTATTATTTAAAATAAATGAATAAATTCCATTTATTTTTACTCATTCTAGATAAATAAATTCAATTATATTATGCATAAACAAAACTTAAAATATATTACTTAAATGTTTAGGTTTGTATAAATTAGCTGACACTAAGATTCACTAAAATTTATTTGTGCCCATTACAAACGTAATTTATTTTACAATATTTCAGAAAAATGCAATAATTTCCAAAAAGATGATTTTAAATAATTAGCAAGCTGCTGTCAGATGAAGGCATTGAAACACTAAATATTAATATACAACAAAATAAATTACAGCAATTAAATGACATATGATATCAATGAATTCAGTAAATGTAAAAAAAAAAAAAAAAAAAGGGAGTGTAAATGCAGCAGATCAGTGATTCTTCTGTAAAATCCATCTGATGACGGAGCGACCGAAGGAAAACAGGAGAGAACAAGAGCTCTGTGTCAGCCAAACGCTGCAAACTGACCCACTTTTGGAAAGGAGAACGGATCCTATAATCCAGAGCAGGATCATGATGGAGGGCCTCTGGTGTGCCAAGAGCATGCTGGGATACTGGAGGAACAGGCCACAGCCAAAGTCACGGCAGGCTGTGGAGTAAAGCATCCATCTGCTGAACACAGACGAAACTGACGAGGGCTTTTCAAGGACTAGTGTGACAAACAAACATAAACACACACATACACGTGTGTGCAGGTCCATTTGTTAGCCAGAAACCACAATCATCTACAGTCCAGACATTCCAACACTAAAGTTTGCAAAGTGTTAGCGACCACCTCAAGAACCTTTAACCAAAAAAAAAAAAAAAGTAAATATTCCTTACTGGACACAGTGATCTTTTGTAACGAAGAGCGAATTATATATATATATATATATATATATATATATATATATATATATTTCCAAAAGTGGGTCAGTTTGCAGCATATATATGACTGTTATGACTGTTTTGTAAAATTGTATTACTACAATAATGGGAAATTAATAAGAATGAATGTCCCTATGTAAAAAAACTAAAACAAAACAACAACACTAAAATCAGGCTTATATTATTTTGCATAGAAAATTGGCCTGAATATTTGTACAGTCATATTTTTGATCAGTGCAACAAAATCTACTAAAAACTTAATTTATTATTGTATGTATAACATAATATTTATTTTTTTACATTTATTAATTATTATTATTTTTGCAATTTCTAAAAAAAAGTTTTATACATTTATCATGTATAAATATGTATATATAGAACATAAAATTTCTTTATGCAGTTTATATTATTAATTAATTCTAATGATCCTAATCATAATCCTTTATGGTCATTTAATGGTTATTTTATTTGCACAAAATATGCTTATATTTTTTTATGACATCGGAGTGAAATAAGACCTTAAATATTTTAAGCCAGTACTGTAAAATCTACTAAGAACTTCATTTATAATCAAATAAAAAGATGTTCACATATAACATATTATTAATTATTTATTTATAAATTCTAATAAAAACTTTATTCATAATTGTATTTATATATACAACAATATTTCTGCATCTTATTATATTTTTATTTACTTATTCAATAAACCTATATATATATATATATATATATATATATATATATATATATATATATATATATATATATATATATATATATATATATTAATTCGTTCATTCTAATTTTTTATTACCCTAATTCATGTTTGCATTAATGAGAATATAGCACAAAATATGCTTTTGTGGTGAAACATGCCTGAGAATTTCTTCAGGCCATATTTCATGAGATTCACCTAAATTACTTAATTCTAATGGTGCCTAATAATCATTTCGGCTGTAATGTGCCAAAAGCCAAAGGTAAAAGGCATGAGATTTATGCATTTGATTTTATTGAAAACAATTAATTTTAGTTTTGCATATTTTTTAATATTTTAAAACAGACTGACAGACATAGTGTAACAGACATATTGTACAAAATATGATACTGTATATATGATATGCATTTTTCCCTTGTGATTTTGGGGAAAATAAGGCATGAAAATGTAATGAAAGGTTCTGAGATTCACTCAAATGACCTGACAGTAAGGTGCCTGTAATAATATAATAATGACCTGACAGTAATGTGCCAAGCGCTCTGAGATTAATCTGATCGACATTCTCATGCTAACAGACTGAAAGAGCCGCCAGGAACATCATCAGCTTCACAATTCAGAGCAAAAAGCCATTCAACTTCACTCCTGAACATTAGACACACATCTGGACGACTGAACGTTTGAACAGCACAGGAAACACAACAGATATCATCTGCTATTGGTCAAACATCAGAGTAATCATTCAGACTGATTTGCAAAGTGGTTTGAACGATTCATTGACACAAACTGACTAAAGAGTGATTCACAGATGAATCATAAGCCGTTTGAAAGATTCATTGACACAAACTGGCTAAAGATTGGTTTAGAAATGAATCATAAGTCGATTAAATGATTCATTGACACAAACTGGCTAAAGATTGGTTTAGAAATGAATCATAAGTCGATTGAATGATTCATTGACACAAACTGGCTAAAGATTGGTTTAGAAATGAATCATAAGCCGCTTGAATGATTCATTGACACAAACTGACTAAAGAGCGATTTTGAAATGAATCATAAGCCGCTTGAATGATTCATTGACACAAACTGACTAAAGAGCGATTTGGAAATGAATCATAAGCCGCTTGAATGATTCATTGACACAAACTGACTAAAGAGCGATTTGGAAATGAATCATAAGCTGTTTGAAAGATTCATGGACACAAACTGGCTAAAGATTGGTTTAGAAATGAATCATAAGTCGATTGAATGATTCATTGACACAAACTGACTAAAGAGCGATTTGGAAATGAATCATAAGCCGTTTGAACGATTCATTGACACAAACTGACTAAAGAGCGATTTTCAGATGAATCATAAGCGGTTTGAAAGATTCATGGACACAAACTGACTAAAGAGCGATTTGGAAATGAATCATAAGCCGCTTGAATGATTCATTAACACAAACTGACTAAAGAGCGATTTGGAAATGAATCATAAGCCGCTTGAATGATTCATTGACACAAACTGACTAAAGAGCGATTTGGAAATGAATCATAAGCCGTTTGAAAGATTCATTGACACAAACTGGCTAAAGATTGGTTTAGAAATGAATCATAAGTCGATTGAATGATTCATTGACACAAACTGGCTAAAGATTGGTTTAGAAATGAATCATAAGCCGCTTGAATAATTCATTGACACAAACTGACTAAAGAGCGATTTGGAAATGAATCATAAGCGGTTTGAACGATTCATTGACACAAACTGACTAAAGATCGATTTTCAGATGAATCATAAGCAGTTTGAAAGATTCATGGACACAAACTGACTAAAGAGCGATTTGGAAATGAATCATAAGCGGTTTGAACGATTCATTGACACAAACTGGCTAAAGATTGGTTTAGAAATGAATCATAAGCCGTTTGAAAGATTCATTGACACAAACTGACTAAAGAGCGATTTGGAAATGAATCATAAGCCGTTTGAAAGATTCATTGACACAAACTGACTAAAGATCGATTTTCAGATGAATCATAAGCAGTTTGAAAGATTCATGGACACAAACTGACTAAAGAGCGATTTGGAAATGAATCATAAGCGGTTTGAACGATTCATTGACACAAACTGACTAAAGATCGATTTTCAGATGAATCATAAGCAGTTTGAAAGATTCATGGACACAAACTGACTAAAGAGCGATTTGGAAATGAATCATAAGCGGTTTGAACGATTCATTGACACAAACTGACTAAAGATCGATTTTCAGATGAATCATAAGCAGTTTGAAAGATTCATTGACACAAACTGACTAAAGAGCGATTTGGAAATGAATCATAAGCGGTTTGAACGATTCATTGACACAAACTAGCTAAAGATTGGTTTAGAAATGAATCATAAGCCGTTTGAAAGATTCATTGACACAAACTGACTAAAGAGCGATTTGGAAATGAATCATAAGCCGTTTGAAAGATTCATTGACACAAACTGACTAAAGATCGATTTTCAGATGAATCATAAGCAGTTTGAAAGATTCATGGACACAAACTGACTAAAGAGCGATTTGGAAATGAATCATAAGCGGTTTGAACGATTCATTGACACAAACTGACTAAAGATTGATTTTCAGATGAATCATAAGCCGTTTGAAAGATTCATGGACACAAACTGACTAAAGAGCGATTTGGAAATGAATCATAAGCGGTTTGAAAGATTCATTGACACAAACTGACTAAAGATCGATTTTCAGATGAATCATAAGCAGTTTGAAAGATTCATGGACACAAACTGACTAAAGAGTGATTTGGAAATGAATCATAAGCGGTTTGAACGATTCATTGACACAAACTGACTAAAGATCGATTTTCAGATGAATCATAAGCAGTTTGAAAGATTCATGGACACAAAATGACTAAAGAGCGATTTGGAAATGAATCATAAGCGGTTTGAACGATTCATTGACACAAACTGACTAAAGATCGATTTTCAGATGAATCATAAGCAGTTTGAAAGATTCATTGACACAAACTGACTAAAGAGCGATTTGGAAATGAATCATAAGCGGTTTGAACGATTCATTGACACAAACTGGCTAAAGATTGGTTTAGAAATGAATCATAAGCCGTTTGAAAGATTCATTGACACAAACTGACTAAAGAGCGATTTGGAAATGAATCATAAGCCGTTTGAAAGATTCATTGACACAAACTGACTAAAGATCGATTTTCAGATGAATCATAAGCAGTTTGAAAGATTCATGGACACAAACTGACTAAAGAGCGATTTGGAAATGAATCATAAGCGGTTTGAACGATTCATTGACACAAACTGACTAAAGATCGATTTTCAGATGAATCATAAGCAGTTTGAAAGATTCATGGACACAAACTGACTAAAGAGCGATTTGGAAATGAATCATAAGCGGTTTGAACGATTCATTGACACAAACTGACTAAAGATCGATTTTCAGATGAATCATAAGCAGTTTGAAAGATTCATGGACACAAACTGACTAAAGAGCGATTTGGAAATGAATCATAAGCGGTTTGAACGATTCATTGACACAAACTGACTAAAGATCAATTTTCAGATGAATCATAAGCAGTTTGAAAGATTCATTGACACAAACTGACTAAAGAGCGATTTGGAAATGAATCATAAGCGGTTTGAACGATTCATTGACACAAACTGACTAAAGATCGATTTTCAGATGAATCATAAGGAGTTTGAAAGATTCATTGACACAAACTGACTAAAGAGCGATTTGGAAATGAATCATAAGCGGTTTGAACGATTCATTGACACAAACTGACTAAAGATCGATTTTCAGATGAATCATAAGCAGTTTGAAAGATTCATTGACACAAACTGACTAAAGAGCGATTTGGAAATGAATCATAAGCGGTTTGAACGATTCATTGACACAAACTGGCTAAAGATTGGTTTAGAAATGAATCATAAGCCGTTTGAAAGATTCATTGACACAAACTGACTAAAGAGCGATTTGGAAATGAATCATAAGCGGTTTGAACGATTCATTGACACAAACTGACTAAAGATCGATTTTCAGATGAATCATAAGCAGTTTGAAAGATTCATGGACACAAACTGACTAAAGAGCGATTTGGAAATGAATCATAAGCGGTTTGAACGATTCATTGACACAAACTGACTAAAGATCGATTTTCAGATGAATCATAAGCAGTTTGAAAGATTCATTGACACAAACTGACTAAAGAGCGATTTGGAAATGAATCATAAGCGGTTTGAATGATTCATTGACACAAACTGACTAAAGATCGATTTGGAAATGAATCATAAGCGGTTTGAATGATTCATTGACACAAACTGACTAAAGATCGATTTTCAGATGAATCATAAGCCGTTTGAACGATTCATTGACACAAACTGACTAAAGAGCGATTTGGGAATGAATCATAAGCGGTTTGAATGATTCATTGACACAAACTGACTAAAGATCGATTTTCAGATGAATCATAAGCCGTTTGAACGATTCATTGACACAAACTGACTAAAGAGCGATTTGGAAATGAATCATAAGCGGTTTGAACGATTCATTGACACAAACTGACTAAAGAGCGATTTGGAAATGAATCATAAGCCGTTTGAAAGATTCATTGACACAAACTGACTAAAGATCGATTTTCAGATGAAGTGAAAAAGTGAAGCTGACCTCTAACGATGATGGTGGTGGATTTCTTAGCCGGGTTTCCCACGTTGTTGCTGGCGATGCAGCTGTAGATGCCGGCATCCTCCGAGGCGATGGCTGGCAGTGTGAGCGTCCCGTCCTTCATCAGACTCTTCTCCGGCAGAGATCCGGAGCTGAGGGTCCAGTTCAGGCTCGGCGTCGGCTCTCCTCCAGTGGTGATGCAGACCAGAGACACCGTCTGACCCGGATTCACCACGATCGGATCCTCCACCAGCAGCTTGATGGAGGCGGGAGCTGAAACCACAGCAAACACTGACCCTCATGAAATTTAAACATCTTTATCCTCAACTAAAACTACAATAAAAAAAATGTTAATTGGAATTAAATGAAAAACTAAAATTAATCTAAAATATATATATATATACAGTACAGACCAAAAGTTACCATTACTATTTTTAATGTTTTTGAAAGAATTTCTTCTGCTCATCAAGCCTGCATTTATTTGATCAAAAATACAGAAAAAAATGTAATATTGTGATATATTATTACAATTTAAAATAATTGTTTTTAAATGTATTATACTTTAAATGATCATTTATTTCTGTGATGCAAAGCTGAATTTTTAGGATCATTATCACATGATCCTTCAGAAATCATTCTAATATGATGATTCATTATCAAAGTTGGAAACAGTTCTGCTGATTAATATGTTTTCAGAACATGTGATACTTTCTTAGGATACTTTGATGAAAAAAAAAGAAGCTATGTTTTTTTTTATAAAACCAATACTTTTATTCAGCAAGGATGTGTTAAATTGATAAAAAGTGATAGTAAAGAAAATATATTATTAGAATATATATTACTTGAATTTATTTTTTTATTTTGAATAAATGCAGTTCTTTTTAACCTTTTATTGATCAAATATATGAGACAGCAGAACTGTTTCCAACACTCATAATAAATCAGAATATTAGAATGATTTCTAAATGATCATGTGATCGACTGATGTTACATGTGACACTGAAGCTGGAGGAATGATGCTGAAAATTCAGCTTTGCATCACAGGAATACATTATTTTAAAGTATATTCAAATAGAAAACTATTATTTTAAGTTGTAATAATATTTCACAATATTACTGTTTCTTTCTGTATTTAAAAAACTGGTTTGTATTTTTGATCAAATAAATGCAGGCTTGATGAGCAGAAGAAACTTATTTCAAAAACATTAAAAATACTAATGTTTCCAAACTTTTGGTCTGTACTATATATATATATATATATATATATACACTGTAAAAAAAAAAACGTAGATTCTACGGTAAAACGCTGGCAGCTGGGGTTGCCAGAATTCCACCGTAAAGTTACGGGTAAAACATTTTTTTCTTTTACGGTTGGCAGCCATTGTCATTGTTGTTTCTACGGTTAAATCTGGTGCTTGAGTCAATGATTTACTGTAAAATAAAAAGTATTAACTTTAGGAAAAAACAATTTTTTGGTTTAACAGTTTTATACCGTAAAAAATAGTTACACTGTTGTAGGTTTAACGGTTTTACTTTATATTTACAGTTTAATACCATAATTTAATTGATATAATATTTATATTCGAACTTATTGAAGCACTGAAATCTATGTTGTACCTTCGTATTACACTGGTAACCACCAAAAGCAGGTGGTGATGAGAGAGTCACGTGGTGAAACAAAGCCCATCACAAGCAGCTTTTAAAAAATAAGATATATAGAAGTTGCATGGTGTCATTCACACAAGCACTAAACACCATCATGGTGAGACTCATTAAACTGAAATATGCAATAAACATTAATTTAACAACATTTTATGTAACATACAAACCTAATAAACATAACAGATGAGAAAAAATTAAGGAGAAACATAGTTATTTCAAAGAAAAAACATCAAATGCAAACAAAATTTGAAATGCAACGCAGAGAATTCTGGGAACGTAAGTTTACGGTTTTTCCCTGTAAAGTTTACAGGAAATTACCGTTAACCAGTAAACAGGTTTGTACTGTAGCATTTTCACAGTTTTTTACCGTTAAAATCACAGTCATTTTTTACAGTGTATATATAAATTAAAAAACTAATAAAAAAGCCAAGAGATCAACAACAAAATTACTATACCTTTACTAAAATAAATATTGAAACAGAAAAAAAAATTCAAAATATTAACAGAAATTATAATATCATTATTACTATTATTTGGATTAGTCGCTGATCTTTAGTCACTGCTACTGTTTGCTAATACAACTATTAAAATAGCTATATTAATAGTTTATAAACGTTTTATAGTTTATAAAGTTTTTACGTTTTTTAAGTACTATAAAGTAAAAAATAAAATAACATTTATATGTTAGATAAAATGTTTAAATAAAAAAAACTTAAATGAAAATAGTGTCTTGGAAATAAAGTAACAATGAAATAAAATAGGTTTAAGCTGAAGTATTAAAGTGAATGAAACAAAGATTTAAAAAATATAAAACCGTATATATATATGGTGTATATAATTATTCATTATTATTTATTACTCATTACACTTCTTTTATGTAGAATATAATCACCAGTTTTGTTGGTGAGTCTGAAGACGACTCTGCGGTCGGCGATGCCGCACACGTTCCTGACGGAGGCGATGCAGCTGTAGTTGGCGTAGTCCTTGGGTCTCAGGTTCTTCAGCTTCAAGATCTTAGTTTCCCCCTGGAGCTCAGAGCGACAGACAGAAAGACGTGTGCAAATGTGTGCTCCACAACACATTCGGAAATACGCTTTTACTGTTCTTTTATTCTTCATTCCCTATATCATCTAGATCAGTGGTTTCAACCTGTGGGTCGCCAATTACTATTAAAAGAAATAATAATATTGTTCATATATGTAAAAATGTCTGTCATAATATTATAACATCATTTCATATATATAATTAAATAAAAAATATATTAAACTTCCACTATTAGA
>NC_081772.1:637500-647500 GCF_963082965.1 Carassius carassius
CAAAATTGCGACAAATAAAGCTGCAATTCTAAGAACAAAGTTAGGATTGCATTATTTAAAGTTGCAATTCTAAAAATGTCAGAGTTGCGAGAAATTAACGTGAAATTCCGAGAAAAAGTCTGAATCGCAAGAAATAAAAAATCAATGCTAAGAAAAAAAATGAGAATGGCAAGAAATGAGCATGCAATTCTAAGAAACATTTCAGAATTGTGAGAAATATAATTGTAATTCTAAGAAAAAGTCATAAAAGAGATTTAAACTTAACAATTGTGACTTTTTTCGAGGCATCCATGCTATGCAAAAGTATTTTTTTTCTATAGAAGTGTATCATGATTAGCATACATTACTTTTATTAACTTAGCAGATACATTACCAACATGCTAGTGTACAAAAGCACAGTATCACAGCAGTATTTTTTAGCAAGGGTTAGATTCTTACCTGGGTAAAGAAGGGCTCGTAGATCTCCACACCTTTATCAGAGCCTTGCGAGAGAACGTCTCGTCCACGGAACCAGCTGTAGCGGATGGGAGGGTTGGAGTTAGCGATGCAGCGCAGAAAAACTGTCCGCTCGTAGTAGAACTGCTCTTTAGCTTCACCGATACTCTGATGAACCGTCACCACAGGCTCGTCCAGATCTGACCAGATGAAAAACAATTCATGGTCATGCAACTCAAAGCAGAAGACATCATGAAGGATATAAAAACATGCAGGTTCACCTTAGAACAACTTTCTAAAAAAAAAAAAAAAAGAAAAAAAATCTTGAGTACTTTTCGATCCAGCTGTAATATGATTCCATGCTACAAATTCCTTCAAAAATGGTAAAAATAATAAAAAATAATAATAATTCTACACTTGAAATTCATTCACTGTGTATTGAAGACAAGGATTCCATGTTAACAATCTTTGTATGTTACAAGCGCTCAAATCATATAATATTTAATCATATAACACAGAATCGTGAATTGTGAGATTTAAATGTTATTCTACAAAAAAGTCAGAATTGTGAAATTTAAACTTGTAATAAAAAAAGTCAAAATTGTGAGACAAACTCAGAATTTAAACATGCAATTCTATGAAAAAAGTCAGAATTGTGTCACTTAAACTCAAAATTGCGAGATTTACACTTGCAATTCTATGAAAATATCAGAAATTAGATTTAAATTCAGAATTGCGAGATTTAAACTTGCAATTCTACAAAAAAGTCAAAATCGTGAGATTTAATCTCAGAACTGTTCGATTTAAACTTGTAATTCTACCAATTCTACAAAAAAAAAAAAAAAAAATCAGAATTGCGAGATATAAACTCAGAATATACAATTAAATAAAAAATACGGAACCAGCTATCTTCACATTACAGAGTACACTATTCAGACAAAAATCTATTTAAGTTCACTTTTGTAATCATTTCTTTATGTATTAAGGTAACAACGCATCGGAAGTACTACACAACTCTATTTCAGAACAAAACAATTAATTAACTAAATTAATTAACTCTAAAATATTTACCAACTGGTGATTTACTATCACTCTATTCATTGCACTGCTGTGTTCATTAACACAAAATCTCAGCTGTCGATTGGTCTTTCCCGAAGAAAGTAAACATCTTATATTTGTTGTGGATTTTAAATGCACTGATGGCTTTATTTTTTGCACTTATAAAATAATAGAAGATTACTAGTATTGTATCTCAGCATGTCATCCTTTTCTTATACACAGTGAATTACTTTTCTGCCATTAAAACCCTTATAAATATTTATATGGATCGATAGTCACACAATGAGAATCTAGCGCTACGACTGAAGAAGAAACGTTTGAGTCGTTGAGATTATCAAGCCGCCTTCTCAGAGGTTTTCTCTCCACTTACTCCATATCTGTCTGGGAGGAACTATTGACATCGTTAAAGAGATTCTACGTGTGATTCTTCATTGTCGCGGCACATCCGACAGGCGATTAACCAGCGTTTGGATTGAACAGATTTACTGCTTTCTCAAGCGTGACGCCTTAAGCTCTTCCAAATGGCACTTATTGTAAATCTGATGTCATTTCACTTGCCAATTCTCACATCCTGCTAATAATACTTTAAAGAGAGATGCATTTGCATAACCGGGCGAGATCGGTGGTGTGAAATGCGATAAATTCTTCATGAACTCTAATGGTTGACTGATGAACGTGAGATATTCTGGATCCGAATCAAAACTGATTAGCGCTGACCTTCTCCAGGCCATGACGACACTAATAATCTCCTCTACTTACACCATTAAGAAATACAGAACATGCTTATCGGAGAAGACACTTTAGCATCTCCTCTCACTCGAGATCTACACGTAATCAGCGAGTGGACGCTGCCACCTTGAATGCTGATTCCTCACTTTCATTAAGACATGTTCTGCCCCGCAGGCCCTTAATCAAAATCCAGAGGCGGTCAATACTTCATCCAGGATCCATTATCCCCACGCAGGTTGGAGCTATTACCTTTATGGAGACCGGTACATGCACACAATGGAGTGATTCAGTCGAGCTGATTACTCTTAATAAATACACTGATTCATTACGCTGCTGTTGCACCAATCCGGAGCTCGTCTGCCATCTTTGTTTCGTTTGGAACTGCCCTGAGAAAATATTTAACTGCATAATTTGATATCTTCAGTAGTTTTTAAGTTACAAGCATGCAAACTTTGGATAAATAATACTTTTGGCCCTCAGAAAGGTATGTCTTTAATAGAAAAGGTATCAAGGTTTGCAAAGTAAACCACTTTTGGTTTTTGACCACTTTTTACCCATGGAGCCAAACTGAAATCCAAATATCTCTGGAAATGAATCATGCAGGGCCTTGCAAAAGAAGTTAACAAAAGAAAACTTTGTTAAGAACCAACACCTAAAAGGATATAAAGATATCTTTAACATTTCTTGAGTTACAGGCATTTGAACTTTGGAAAAAACAACATTTTTGGCACAGAGAAAGACACAGAAAATGATTTTCTACCAGTTGCAGCATTTTTCATTTTCATTTAGTTCAACTTAACATTCTACAACAATAAAACTTAAACTGAAATAAAACTTAATAAAACTAAAAAGACTAGAATAATAATGACATAAACACAGCACAGATACTAAAATAAATGTAAATAAAACAAAAAAATAAAATAAAATTATTCAGAATATTATTGTAAACTGTACTACATTGCTACTGTAATGCTATAATAAACTGAGATACTATATTAAAAAAAAACATAAGTTATCATATTCTTTATCTTTTTCTTTTTCTTTCTTGTAAAGGAAATGCAAGCCAATATGTTCAATGCAATGGATGGATATTTACTGATGCACTATTCTACTATTTCTTCACGTGAAGTTAAAAGACAATCAACTGTTTTAGAAAGATGGCAGCATCATGTTATTTGATGGAAGCTTTATTAATAAAAGTTAACTTTAGCAATCTTTGTTGCATTGTTTGCCAATTGTGACCATTCAAAAATGGGAAAAATGCCTTTCAATTTTTTTTCTCTCCAAAGTATGCATTACTGTAACTCAAGAATTATAAAAAATATCTCAATATCCTGGTTCTTATTTGTTATCTTCATTGTAAGGCCCTATATGGTTCATTTCCAGAGATATGGGAATCTCAATACAGCTCCATGTGCATATCTTTTCCAATTTTCAGTATAATCAGAAATCAAATGTGAGACACTTTTGTCTTTTAAAGATGAATGTCTGAAGAACAAATGATCTTGAAATCAGAAACGCAACATTTCCTTCAATCAAAACAATCACATTAAACATAACATATTCAGAGGCAAAAATATGATTTTTCCAAAGTTTGTTTGCATGTAACTCAACAAATATTAAACATAGCTAAATATCCTTTTAGATTCTGCTTCTTAACCAGTTTTCATTTTAGTATCCTAATTTTTAAGGCCCTTTACATTTCGTTTCCAGAGATACAGAGATCTCAATGCTGCTCTATGTGCAAATTGTTAAATTTAACCAATTTTCAATAGTTGAAAACCAAATGTGAGTCACTTTGCACACAGTTGATACTTGTTTTTCGTTAAAAGACATAGTTTTGAGAGAGCCAAAAAATATTTGTATATTTGTTATATATTTTTCCAAAGTTTGCATGTTTGTACATAAAAAAAAAAAAAATGTAAAACTAATTTATTGGAACTATTTGTGGATCTCAATGCAGCTCCATGGGTAAATTATTCAGTTGTACACATTTTCAATGGTCAAAAACCAAAACTAATTTGGGTCACTTTGGATCCTTTTAGATTTTGGTTTTTACCACACTTTTTTGGTATCTTAATTTCTTAAGTATCTCATTTTTATAGATCAGTGCTCAGTGCTGTTTCGTGTGCAAACTATTCTATTTTTTCAATTTGCAGCAAAAATGCAAATGCAGCCTTAGTGATAAAAACAACAACAACTTATTGACCCTAAACTACATCCACAAATCTGTCAGGAAAAACTGCTTTGCATTGCGGTAAATGGCCACGCTGTAGCAAAAGGTTTATGATAGTGGGAGGATCTTTGTGTGAAATTCATCATAATCTTAACCCAGAGCACAGATTTACATATTTATCCCTGTTTGCTCCCAGCGCCCACTTCATATTTCTGAATAAATAAAAACTTCACATCTGCATCTGCAGAAAACGCTGAAGAGACACTCATTAACAAAAAGAGAAAGTTCACCCAAAAATCAGGCCTTCCAAGAAGAAGGTGATTTATTTCTTCAATAGAAAGACGATTTTTAGCTGAAACCGTTGCAAGTCAATGGGTGCCGTCACTTTGAGAGTCGAAAAAAAGCACAAAATGAATCCCTGTGGCTCCTGACGATATACTGAGGTCTTAACTGTTTACTTTACTGTTCTACTAAAGAAGAAAAAGTCACCCACATCTTGGATAGACTGAGGGTGAGTAAATTAACAGCAAATCTTCATTTGTGCATGAACTGTCTCTTTAAGGGAAAAGTTCAAGCAGCAGTAACAGTGATGCTTGCACTAATGGAAGATCTGATGAAATCATATATGGTTTTAGGCTGCAAAGACTGTTACCTGCTACTAAATCAATAACTTTATCACCTCGTACATCTGAAAACAGCCCTCGGTCACGCCTGCATCCACACGAGACGAACAGAAAGGAAAGAAACGACCTTCTACCCTCGGCTGAGCTGCAAACACTGGACGGATGATCGCACACATCAGAAAACCAAGCGTCCGTTTCGCCCAACGTTCAGATTTTCTGATTGCTGAGAAATGAATCCACATTGCATGCAATGCACTAAAGCGCAGCACAAAGACTGAATTCCCTCGCCTGCAATGATGCATCCGATAAACCCATCGATGGTCGCTCTCCATCACAAACCGCAGAGCTTTAATGATTTTATAAAGCACTGCTGTGATATACTTGTCAACTGTACTTCATAAAAGTAATCAGAAGCTTTCCTGGACACATGTATTATTTATGAATGTCAATCTTACTGTACTTCGTTTAAGAGCGATTCTTGTAAACAGGTGCAGTCAAAAACGTCTCATATCTGAGATTGATGATTAAACAGTTCTTGAGATGCACTACATGTGCAGTAAAAGACATTATATTTATTTTACTTTAAAAGATATATACTCATAGTCCTGATGGCCTGGTTGGAGAACATTATTACTGTCAAACAAAATTAATTTAATTAATTATATTAAATTATTTGAATTGTTTTATTTAAAAAGAACATAATTCCATTAGATTATTTAAATTAATTGTATTTATCATATTAATATTATATTACTTATAATTATAGAAACTTTAAATTGTAATAAATTTAAGATTTTAAATGATGCTTTTCCATCATAGTTTTATTAATATTCTGATTTACTTTTTCCTATTTTTTCCTTTATATATATTTATATAAATTCAACTTTGAAAAATCGTTACTTGAAATATTTGATTATGAATTTAAACTGAAATAAAAATAGTATATATATATATATATAAAATAAACAAAAATGAATAAATACAATGAAAATAACAAACACACACAAAACAATAAAATTACTAAAACTTTTACTTAAAGTTATAGATAAAACATTTACGCAAATCATGTATTACAATAAAAAAAAACGAAATCTTTTTATTTTTATTTATTAATTTAAATTAATTTAATATTTTTTAGCTATTGTTTTTATACCTAATATAAAAAACTTTTTTTTTTAAATTAAAGAACATGCAAAAAAAATAATAATCTATGAATAAAAATAAAAGCAATCAAATCTGTAGACAAACCAAACAGATACTGGTCATTTTCTGCCAGGACATTATCTGTTAAGTGTACAAACATTTGCTTTAACCATAAAACAAAACATAATTAATTGCATAATACAAATTATGGATAAAAACGCTTTTGAAAAATCTAAATTGCTTCATATTACCCCAGTAATTTGTTTGATTTGGGTTCTCTTTGTGCGTAATTCTGATGATGTTTTGAGTTATATTTATGCCGAAATATAGAACATTTCAAGCAGCACTGAATGACTGATCCTAAAATAACTAAATAAACAACATTATAAAGTCTCGCTATAAAAAGGCATGACAATCTCTATCCGTGACTCTCGTAAACTCTTTGTCTTTCACGAGTCTCAGGGCGGATATTTGAGCGGCGTTCCCTCAGTTTTCATCTCTCAGGCTGTGTTTGATTCAGAAGGGCATCTGCTGCTCAGCATGAGATTCAACGAGAGCAAAACACGTTGTGAATAATTCAGCAGACGCTCACCTGAGACGAGGATACTCTATAACACGCTCAGTTTATTAATCACGGATGGGGATGAACTCAGAAACACATGATCAATAAGCAAACGATGTCAATCACATCTTCTTCACTTCACAAACTCATGGCCTGGGGCTGGTCTGTGCCTTTAACTTGGCTCTGGTTCTCGTCTTCGATCGGGAGCTGATGGATGAAGGTCCGGCTCGGACTCTTTCTCCTGCAGATGAAGATGAGGAAATAATGAGAGCCAGTGGGGAAGTCAGAGAAGTAATGAATGTCTTCCTCAGCGGCGTCTGCCGAGCTTCATCAGCCCCACAATTCATCTCAAAAACACAGGTCTGAGAACGACGTCTCTGTGTAACTGAGCCATTCAAGAGCTCGGCTGCCGAAAACGAGCTCAAGAAACCCTTCTGCTGTTATTGGAGAGCAGGAGAAAATGTTCGTCTGCAGCCGATTTGCTTAAAAGACAGAAACTGATGTAAACATTTACTGTCTGAACACAACAGTACAGCATTATTTTTGCACTCATACCAGTATTTCAAACATGTTTACTAAACATGTAAAGTTGAACAGGCATTTACAATATGCATTAATATAACACCACAGCCCTGCGTCTTAAAACAAAGGCCTTATATTGCATAATTTGAATTAAAAAAATATCAATAAAAACTTTCCATATGTATGTGTGTGTGTGTGTGTGTCAACGATAATCAATGTTATTTTATTAGCATTATAGTTTTTCTTAATATGCAAAAAAAAGATATATTTAAAACTTGACTTAAAATTGAAAACATATTTTCTTATATATTGGCAATCAACATAATAATATACTGTACTGCATAATATATAGTGATAACATATTGAATTTTCGTGCTTTTCATATATTGGAAAATTATGTCATTTTATATTCAGTATGTGATAACTATGATACAGTTTGTATATTTGTTTACATTCAACTATGAGGAAAATATATATTGTGATGTAGTTTTATAGAAGATATAAGCTCTAGTTTCCCATATATATATATGGAAATGTGTTAATGTAGTTCCTCTTCAGAAACTCGAGCTGCGTCGAGAACGAATGGGGAACGAGTCCAGCGTGATGTCTCTGAATAATTTGTATAATCAGTCCAATGGAAAGTCGGGTGACGTCAGAGACCAGGAAGCATAAAAGCATGAGCGGCGAAGCCGGTAATCAGCCTTGTGTCTTCAGCAAGCGCTCTGTGTGTGTGTGTCAGTCGCTATCTGTTTGTGAGTCTTATTTAGTGTCGTTTGTCCACTGATAAACTCCATTGTCAAAGCTTCAATCAAGAGAAGTTTTGGGCGAGAGCAGGCAGCGTTCAGGCTGTGTGTTTTCCCTGCCAAAGAAAAAAAAAAAAAGGTAGGGACACACGCAGCTCGTGTGTTGTCTGCTTGAGAGTGAAGCGCGCAGTGTCAGCTCTCGAGGGAGTTGACGGCTGCGATGCAAGCCTTTGCTCTCTTTGAGGATAGAGCTTTCACTGGTGTTTCTCGCGGTACCAGCCCCGCTTTCGCCGAGGCAGAGCGGTGGTTGTGCTCGCGGGATTCAGCTACGAGAGTCCTGATGCTGCGGCTCAGGACCTCGTAGGGCAGGCCCCTCTGGGGGAGAGCGGTGTACACCGCATTACACGGTGCCCGTCTCTCCTCAGTGCCCTCAGGAGATCGATCTGCCAACCCTGCCGGTGTTCCAGGGCACAGCGGTCTCCAGCGAGCGCTTCTCTGAGTTACCGCCCGGAAACGTAGCGGTGCTAAGAGGCTCGCGACCTCCTGGGAGGTCTCTAGAGCAGCTAGTACGGTCGTCCCCTGCCGGTGCGCTGCTTCAGGGCACCGAGCTAATTGCTCTGATGCAACCAGAGATCAGTCTTGAGAGGCTGATTCCCTTAGTAGACTATTTTGCAGCGTGAAAACTACTGCCAAATGTGTCTCAGTGGGTCCTGCACGCTGTAGTCAGAGACCACAGAATCCAGTTCTGGTGGACCCCAAGCAGGCTCTGGTAATGGAACAGAAGTAGACTCTGTCTGAGGACGGAGAGCATCGAGGTGGTCCCTCCTTGGGTTGCAGAGTCCGGGTCCTACCGTCGTACTTCACTGTTCCGAGGAAGGATGACGTGTTGTGTCCTTTTCTAGATCTGTGCTTTTTGAACCTCTCAGTCAGGGGACTGAAGTTTAGCATGCCTGCACAGGCCAAGTCCGAGAACTGGTGTGTCACAATCTATCAAAAGATGCACTTATCTCCATCCTTCTTCATCGGAAGTTCCTGAGGTTTGCTTTTGGGGGCAAAAGCCTACCAATACGGATCTTCCACTGGCTTTGCACTCTCACCCCACACTTTCACGACTCAACCAAATTGACGATTGGTTGACATCAGCTCAATCTGAGCAGATAACGGTTCGGCACTGAGGTGTCGTTCTCGCTCACATGAAAGAGCTGGGGTTAAGACTTAACGCCAAGAAAAGTGTGCTTTCTCCAGTTCAGAGAACCACTTATCTGGACATGGTGTGGGATTCGACCACGATGCAGGCACGTATGTCACCTGCTCGGAGAGTGAGAGTGAGAGAAGGCCGGTCACTCACTGTCAAGCAGTCATGGAGATTGCTGTGTCTGATGGCAATGTGAATACTATGGGCCTGCTGTACATGAGACCCCTACAGTGGTGGCTCAAGAACAAACCCACTTAGCATGCTAAAGGTGATGCTAGCGACGGACACGTCCCTCACCGGCTGGGGTGCGGTCATGAGTGGACACCCTGCCCATGGTCTGTGGAGTGGTCGCCATCTGACATGGCACATTGACTGCCTGGAGATGCTGGCCGTGCTTTGTGCACTTCGTTATTTTCTCCCAGACCTAAGAGGTCACCATGTGTTGGTGCGCACCGACAACACAGCGGTGGTCTCTTACATCAACCACCAAGGAGGTCTGCACTCACGCCGTTTATACAACTAGCTACCAGATCCTTGTGTGGGCCCAGGACGAATTCCTCTCACTCAGAGCAGTTCCCATTTCTGGGCATCTTAATATGGGAGCAGACATCGTGTTGAGGCAGGAGCCGAGGCCCGGGGAATGGTGGCTTCACACCGAGGTGATGAAGCAGAGTTGGAGATGTTGGCCAGACTCGGGTGGATCTGTTTGCGACTCGAGAGACATCACACTGTCCCCTCTGGCTTCCTCTGACTCATCCAGCTCCACTGGGACTGGACGCCATGGTACAGACATGGCTGAGGCTTCATCTGTAC
>NC_081772.1:652500-670000 GCF_963082965.1 Carassius carassius
CATTGAAAATCTGAATCTGAATTGTATAATTTGAAATTGTATTTATTCAAAAACTGAATCTGAATTGTAGCCGAATAAAATTTGTCCAATAAAATTTGATCCTCACTTAAAAATAAACTCTCTATATATCTTCACATTCACTTCTCACAATTCAGATTCAGTTCTCAAATTCAATTTCAAGTTACTGAGACAGACATCCGGGTAGTTGGAGGATGAAGGAAGAGCAATCCAGCCCAGATCGATAGATCGCGTTCATTGGCGCACAGGAGCCAATCAGAACCTACGTTTTGAAGCATAGTACCTACCCACCATGAAACAAGGAAGAAGTGCTTGCCTTGCCGACTGACTTGACCACCATGGATCCGGTGTGATAAGAGATCACAAGGTCATTCCACCAGCTGGGCACAGTCTAGGAAAAGGTCAGTGAGAATGATTTTGAACTTCTTTGGGATGGCACCACGAGGTGTCGTTCACTTGCAAAGCGCAAACTTCTGGAGGGCACATAAGATTTAACCAGTGAGTTTTGGTATGTTGGTGCCATGCCAGTGGTCGTAATAAGTGTAATAATTAATTACGTTGTTATATATGGTTTTGCTTACAGGCAGTTAATGTACTGTAATTACTGATTGTCTATTATTTAAGAAACTATCATACAGTAATTATCACACTATTTAAATTATGATGACAGAAATTACAATTGTAATTGACTTTAACTCATATAACACAGTACATAAAAAGGACATAATAATAATTCTACTGATTTTTATTTTTTTTTACATATAAATGTTCAAGCAATATGCACACTATCAATGTAAGCCATTTATACAGTTTTCGAAATACATAACATTTCAAAGAATCTTTACAGAAAGACATACTGTTGTGTCTATATGGTCAAAAAAACCCTCACTATTTTAATAGTTGGTGCTAAATGCTTTAGTCTTCATACATACAGCAAGCAAGCCATAGGCAACAGTGGTTAATAAAGAAAAATCTGCAAGATGTAGATAATGGAGTAAAAAACCTTTGGAGAAACCAGACTAATCAAAAACACTGGGGACCAGTTCTCCTCTGTATATTCAGTTTGAACATTTGGTACAATGTCAATAGTAGTTAACAGTGTTACTGCATTGATTCAGCTGTAAGGTTAAAGGTTAATTGTGCTATGTACAGGCAGTAACATTGTTTTCTCTGTGGCCCAGGTGATGCAGGCAGTGTTAGTGAAGAGTTCTAAGGTGCAGTCATCCATCAATGAATTCTTGCTGTTTTGCTGAAACTGGAAACAGTTCATCCTATGTGAAGTCCATTGTGGAAGATTGGGGAATCATCAGTCTCAACTAGCTCCAGAGTGTCTCGGGACAGAGCTTCTGTGGTAAAGAAAAATATAAAAATGTTTAGGAACTGTAATATAATAACAATAATTATTTCCTCTCTGCCGGTGTAATATACAGTACAGTCTGCTGGAAGACTTTCTTGACATCATGCAGAACGGGGTCAGAAGACATCAGAAGCAGGAATCATCAAAAATCATTGTTAACCGTAGAGCATCGGTTTACAAATCTTTCAAAATCAAGTTATGATTTATGTGTATGTTGTTATAAAAACAATTAAACAGCCATAAATGTAATCTGTTCAACTCAGTCTATTTTGCATTCAAACATTGCTTTAAATTCTTTCACCTTCCTCTTGTTTCTCAGAAACTGTGGTGTATGTACGTGAATTATTCTTGATCTTGTGTGTTAGTATTTGCATATTTTTGCCATTTACTTTTTTGTTGCTTCTGTAGGGTCATCGCTTACAGGTGATCCCTGGATTCTTTGACATGATATGAGGTACTTGGCCCCAAAAGTTTAAGAGTCTTAGGTTATTTACATTTGAAGGAGAATATAGAAGCGTACAAACCTAGAAATGCTCACTTTTGTTTTGAAGTTGAAGGAATGAAGTCAGCTTTGCTGAAATGACAAAACACAAGAATGAAATATAATGTAAAATTAAAATGTAAAAATGTGTACAATAAACTCAGTACAGAAGCCACATATAAAAGTTTAAGTTAAAAGGTGGACTTTTGAGAGAAAGTAATTTTGCTATGGTCAGGACAAACTGATCAATAATAATCATATGGGAACAGTGACAACCAAAAAAAAACCTTTGTACTGTTGAAAATAAATGTACATCACACAGCACAGTGAGCCTTTATGGTAACAGCTCAGTCAATTTAAAATGCATTAAATCTAACTGGTCAATGCATTAATCCACTGGTGGGGAGACGGATGCTTGGAGGGATAGATCTAACTAAAATGCGACAATATATTGACTTTTTTTATTGACTAAAAAAATATACTAAAGTTTGATGTTGGGCACTGGGCCCAACAGGACCATGGGAAGGTATTGCATCTGTGAGCAAATATGTTGAATTGACTACTTCTGAGTTGTCTCCTTGTCAAAACATAGTGAGACATACAGGCTTACTACTCTCTCTCTCCCTCTTAGTAAGCAGTACCCTGACAATGACAATCACGAGGAGTAGTTATCGTAAATAATCACGCTGAAGACATGACCAGTCTACTTGGCGGCAACAACATTTTCACCGGAGGAAGAGGCAAATGCTTAGAAATAGTAAAAGCCAAGCAAAGATGTTGTTACCAGAGCTAGTACATAACCACAAAAACGTGGGATAATAGCTACTGTGTTTGCAACACATCGAGAAAGATGTAATTTCCCCCGTTTCTACAAAACAGCTACACCATTAAACTAAAGATCGTTAGATCGTGAAAAAAAAAATTGTCATTACCATATTTGTCCCAGGCGGATCCATGGTTGTCAAGTCAGTCGGCAAGGCAAGCACTTCTTCCTTGTTTCATGGTGGGTACGTACTATGCTTCAAAACGTAGGTTCTGATTGGCTCCTGTGCGCCAATGAACGCGATCTATCGATCTGGGCTGGATTGCTCTTCCTTCATCCTCCAACTACCCGGATGTCTGTCTCAGTAACTTGAAATTGAATTTGAGAACTGAATCTGAATTGTGAGAAGTGAATGTGAAGATATATAGAGAGTTTAACTTTAAGTGAGGATCAAATTTTGTTGGACAAATTTTATTCGACCACAATTCAGATTCTGTTTTTGAATAAATACAATTTCAAATTATACAATTCAGATTCAGATTTTCAATGGTATGATTCAAATTAAACAATACACTTTCAAATTATGTTATTCAAATTCAGTTATTCAATGCAATTATTCAAGTTTAGCAATTCAAATTCAGTTTCTAGTGGCACATATTTCAGCCCATACAACCCATCCAACAAGGGTTAAATTAGAATTATTAGCACACAATAATATAAGGATTATAAAGTTAAAAATGTATACAAACGATCACACCCTGACACACACATACAGCACAACACACACATTCACCTGCCAGTGACAGAAAAAAGCAGTGGAATCCAAGAGCCATTTGTATAGTTATGATTTCTCATTCAAGAATCTTATAGCAGAGGGAAGGAATGAGTTTGCATAACGATTCGTTTGTTTTCCGTATTGGCACATAATACCGCCGACCTGACTGCAAGAGCACAAATCCATACCTGAGCACATGATCTGGCTGGCACAGTATTCTATCTGCTTTTTGGGCCACTCTTTTTTTCCTTAGAGAACAGAGATCATTTAATTGGGTACCAATACTTTAACAATGTCGCTCAAACTCTTTCACAGCTAAACCATTAAACCAACCCAAGAAAGAAAAAGTTAATAGACTCTCAATGAATGCCTGATAGAATGTACATAAAATTATTTTACAAACCCCAAAGGAGTTCAGTTTCCTTTATAAAATTATAGGATTAAAATGAATTGTAGTTGCTCAACACCACAGGAACAGTTAAAAAAAAAAAAAAAAAAGTCTAAACTCACAACTCCAGAGGTTCACGGAACGAGAAGTGGGAGAGAGGATGGTGAACTCGCATGTTAGTAAAGGCAGGCGCATGAAAAAAAAAAAGAGTTCGAAAGAGGACACACCTTCTCTTTTTTAATTGATGATGGCGGTGCCTCACTTTCTCCATTTTTGCGAATTGGAAATCATGCATCTAAAAGTAGCGTGCTGAACTGTCAAGTAATGTTCGTTTGTCTGCCTGGGTCTCGAGGATATAGAGCGACCAACTTTTTTTGAGCAAGCATTGATTATGCGTGACACAGTCTCAATTTGTGGGACGCATGAATTGGGCTAAGCAAAAGCCAAAGGCCAAAGCAGCTGACACAATTTCTCATGTTAGGCTGAAGGTTTTTCAGAGGCTCGATGTCTAAAGCAGCAATTTCAATGCTAAATAACAATCAAGGCTACAGTGAGCTAAAAATAGTGGCGCTGGCAACGAACCATCAATTACTCTCGGCCCACGGGGACAACTTTAGCATTTCTCCAGAGGAACGGCACCTTTCAGCGTGATTGTCCAGCTAATGAAAAACAGGAGGAAAGGGCACATGTTTAAAGCTGCAGCCGAGGAACCAGTGACATTCAGACTCCACATTCACTTTACATCTCATCTTCCTGAAACAGCATTTCCACAGACTGATTTACATCCGCCTCAAACACACTCTGAACTACAGTCTCACTACTATCATCCCATGACATTTCACATATTTACCAAACAGAAAAATCAAAATACTATAATTTGGTGAAATGAAACCTGGTGAAATTCTGGATCTGGTGACCAGAAGGTTATTAGTATTACTTTAGTGTGATGTACTATGATATATATATATATATATATATATATATATTTAATATTTCGTTTTATTTTATTTAAAAATATTTTTCATATTTTAATTTTATATATTTGTTTGTAATTTTATAAAAAAAAATGTATTAAAAAAATTATGCCATTTTGTAATTTTTTATATGTAATATAATAACACCTTTGACACTAATAATACTCAATCAAAAATAAAAAAAACTAAATTAAACTAAATAAAAAAATAGGCTTTATCCAAATTCTATTCTATTATATTCTATTATAATATTTTATATTACAATAATATTTTATTTACATAATCATTCAAAAAATTATTGTGCTGAAGATCATGTGACACTGAAGACTGGAGGAATGATGCTGAAAATACAGCGGAGCATCACAGAAATACATTACACTTTAACACAGATTCTCACAGAAAACAGCTGTTTACATTAGAATAATATTTCTGATTTTATAAAGAAAAAATGTTTTACTGTATTTTGATCAAATAAATGCAGCCTTTGTGAAACAAACAAACAAACAAAAAATTATTATTCCAAAATTTGAAAGAGTGGTGTATGTTCTGTGAATTTAGAACTAAATAAATAACTAAGGGTCCTTGTTCGGGTTGATGTTCTGGATCACTACAAAAGAGATGTATAATTTTTTATAATTTTTAATAGTTTGTTTTATTTTTAATTGTTTCCTGAAATTATTCTAAATATTTTTTTAATAAAAAAAAAAATTATAAATAAAAAATGTATATATATATATATAAGAAGTACTAGAATGATGTGTAAACACTTCACAATTATATAATTTGTTTTAAGTATATACACACTTCATTTTTCTTCTGGTTTACAGTAATACAAATTTTTGAGGGGTTGCATGTAATTTTCTTCAGATTTTTTTAATGAAAGACCAGGACCTGAAAATATTATGTTTTTGAGGGGTTTTGTGAAATTGACTTATAGATTCTGATGAGAAATCAAGTAATTAAATCTTAATCTCTAAATGTAAAGAAAGATTCGGACATGATCTTTAAGAATTCTACATCATGAAATATTCCTTAAAGAACTCCACATACTCTCAGAGCTGGGATGTTGTAGTTTTGGGAAACACAGGTTTGAATTTGGCATTTGTTTTCATTCTGGTCCTCCTCTCTCTGCTCAGTAATGTCATAATGTCTCCTCTCGATCATCTTTATTGATAAAAACGATGCAATTCCCTCTTCTGAAACTTCAGCTTCAACTGCTGTCAATCATTGGCAAAATCATAAACGAAATGGATAACAAAGTCTGACATAAAAGGCCACTGACGTCATACAGTCTGACTTGGCTTCTACACAAGATCTCACTGCGCTCACAACGTCAAATCAATCGTAAAAAACAGAACAAAATCACGCAATCCTTAAACTTAATGCATTTTTACGCTTCCACACTTTGAAGAACTGCTCAGATCTAATGCACTTTCTGTAGCAGGAAGTTATAGAAACTTGTTAAAAAAAAAAAAAAGTAATTGAGACTTTATACCACAATTCAGACTTTTTTCTTGAAATTCTAAGAAAAAAAAGGTCTAAACTCAAAACTGCAAGATATAAACATGCAGTTCTGAGAAAAGTCTGAATTGTGTGATATAAACTTATAATTGCCAGATAAGAAGTCCCAATTATCTTTTTTTTTTTTTTGCGATATGTAAAGCCATAATTGTGAGACGTATACTCAGAAACTCTTGCAATATCTTTCAATTCTGTGTTTATTCTCTAGTTTATACATTACTTTTTGGTGAGAATTGAAAAAATATATAAATCTGAACTTTGAAATGAAATGTCACAATGTTTACAATTCCTTTTATTATTATTATTATTGTTATTTTGAACAATGTGAAAGAAATGGGCTTCGATAGAAAAGAACCTTCATTTGCATTCGGTTTTATTCTTTCTGTTAAAGAGAAAAAGAGAAATCATCGGTGAGATCTGTGTAAAATCTCAGCTGTTTCTCCTAAACTGCTTCTTAAATGTTTCTCCCACAAAAAACAAAAACAAACAAAAAAACACTCCAGTAATCTCGCGTCTCAAACTGTTCTGCAAATCAAAATTCAGATCTCAATTTGAACTCAAACGTTTCTCATCAAATGATCTGATGTGCTTCACATTGATTTTCTGGATGAGGACAGTGTTATTATTTCACCGCAGGACATTCAGACAAAACATCTGAGCTGAACTCACAGTAGACGTCCACCCTGATGGACTTGATGGCCGGTGAGCCCAGTCCGTTCTCGGCCTTGCAGTAATAGCGTCCGCCTTGATGTCTCTGGATCTTGGCGATGTGGAGGGTTTCGTTGAACACGCTGGAGTCCTGGAATCGGTCCGAAACACTTCCTGCTGTCTTGGTCCATCGAATCTGCATGAGGGGAAAAAAACACTTCAATCTCTATAACATTTCACACATTATGCAACATTTAGAGTCTAATTGAGCACTGAAGGAACCATATAAACATGTTAATGTTGCATGAATCAGTGCAGAAGCAGAGATGCATGTCTGATGCATGGATAATCTACATCTATAAAAAAGTTTCACATATTACAGCTGCAAACGGCCTTTGTAACTCAACTCTGCTGAACACCACAGAAAAATGCAAATTACTACAGGCAATATATACTGTATATATATTTTTTTATGCACTGTCCAATTTTGGTTTCTAAACTTCTAGACTAGTGGAAAGAAAACATCCAAAATAGATATTTACTGTAAGTGTTTATTTTATGACGTCTTACCTGTTTGCGTTTATAGATTTCAGTGACAATAAGTCTCTTTAAAAGGTTTTTTCTCCAGTTCAGCAGCACTTACAAACACCAAAACTTAGAGTTTTATTCTTTTCTATATTCTGAAGGTTTTTACTGAGGGGGTTGTTCATATATCACTCACCTGATAAATATTTGACATTTTATTAAACATATTGAAAATGATTTTTTTTTTCTTGGAGTGATAAAAAAAACAGAAATCCACAATCGCTTTTATAAAAAATCTTTAACTCTGATATATCAACAAAATTTAAAGAACCAATGTTCAGACTAGTTGAAACAAAACATCCAAAATACACATTTAAACATTTGTTTTATTAGACTTTTTCAATTTGCGCCTATAGATTTCAATTACAATACATATCTTTAAAAGTTTTTTCTCCAGTTCAGCAGCACTTACAAACACCAAAACTTAGAGTTTTATTCTTTTCTATATTCTGAAGGTTTTTACTGAGGGGTTTGTTCATATATCACTTATCTGTTATGTAGTTAACAACTTACTTCTAAAAAGTAGGTTAAAATTATTATTTATTAATTTTTTATTGTGTGTTGTAAGTATTTTCTGATTTATGGAAAAATAAAAAGAGAAACCCAAAATTCCCTCAATAAATTTTGAACCAATGTTTATTTGTTCTGTAAATGTAATGCAAATTAGTGCATATTTCATTAGACAATGCATCATGTGAGTATTTAAACATAACATTTCAAAATACAAAAACAACTGTCTTAACGCATTATGATTAATCAACTGGGATAAAGATGGTGATATCTATCTGTTAAAATTTGTACCCAGTTCTCCTGTGGTGTCTTGCTATTTTGTGCATCTCTTTATACGAGCCGACAGCGTGACTATAAACCCCCCACACAAGACGTACCATCAGCCTGAGCATCAAAACTCTGCAAGTCAAAGCTTGTTAGTCTGCAGAAATCTGGAACGCAGGTCTGAAATAAATGTGGATGCACCAATAAACACTGAACCTGAAACTGCAGCGACCCGACCTTGAACACAATGAATCATGCTGTGAATTAAACTCGCGATTTACTCTCTAGATGATATTTGCTTTAGTCTATGTACAAGCAATCAAACGCAACAGCTTTCACAAGCACAGACGAGATTTGTGAGAAACGTATTATTATTAATCTTGGAAAACATTTGATTTTAGTGTTTTTTTTTAATGCAGCCAGCTCTCGATCCTCAACTCAACACGTCTGACATTTTCAGTTGAAGTTGCATCTTTCTACAGCCGTGTGTGTGAAAATGCAGTGTGTGAAAATGCACTATGTCACAGTCACTCGTTTGTCAAACAAATGCCAGCCCAAGTCCTCTGGGAGTCCCTCCTCAACATTTCGTCTTGACAATGCCAGTGTCAATTTAGCTAGCATGCTAAGACGCTGCATCCTCTGTAATGTCAAGCGGAGTGACAAGGTGGTACCAGTGCTGCCATTCACTTTATTTCACCATCGCGTCCCAGTTGAGATGGAGATTAACCGTCGTGTTCCTCTAGAACCGATGGGAGGATCTGATGAGGTTTGAGCATCCCAGTCATGGGATCTTGGGAAAGTCGAGACAGGTAGAGGGAGGCTCTGTTTTTGTCATTCTGTGTGAATCGGCCCGACCAACTCATTAGTGGCATAAATGTAACCTCAGGAAAAAACAGGCACTGTTCAAATTCAGAGACCTTACAAACAAAGCATTGACTGGAATTTATAACTCGAGTATTAAGTATCTTTGTTTCGGTTTCTTCTTTTGAATGACGAATATATACTGCTGCTGATATAGACAGCTCGTTCCTCTCAGACATGCACAGAATGCATGTGTTAGTTTGCCGTCAGCTGTAGTCTGTGCAGTGTGTTCCTGTGCTGCTTTTTGGTCCGAAGCTTTCGATGCGAGGCGACAACACCGTCAGCTTTCGTCGCCGCTAGTTCTTTGAAGTCGGCTTGGTGTGTCCCAGCCTTAAAGCCATGTGAGCGAGTGTTTAACATACAGAGTTGTGATTTTGTGTGAAAGCCAGAGCCTGAGAGGACAGACAGACTCTAAATCCTCACTTTCAGTGCTTTTTGATTAATCTGACAGTAATTTTAAACTGAGGTGTCGTTGTGAATATGAATCGAGTCGGCCGAGATCTCTGTGAGAAGACGACGACTTCAACAAAGATGAGCTTCTGCCAGAAACCCAGCAAGAAAAACACAAACAATATAAAGCCTTGCTCTCATTTCTGAAACATACAGGTGCTTGTCAAACAGGAGAGAGAAAATAATCAGGCCATAAAAACACAGAATTCCAATGATTCAAGGAAGAATCTCATGAAAGTTGAGACTTTCAGGCAGGGACTGTGGGAGTTTAATAAGTTCATTGGTTCGTCCCTTCATCCCCATTAAATCAGATCACAAATGCAGACATGGTTTTATGTTTACGCAGCACGATACACAAAAAAACACACAGTATAAGTCATTATAATCAGTAATTATGTCCCCACTGGATGCATCAAATGCCTTGTTTGTACTGGGTTTTATTGGTTTTGTCTGGTCATGCCGGGAGACACCATAACAGTGTTAAGGGTCGTAACATTTCCGTCACACGCTTGAGGCATTCGGCCAATCACAATGCACTGGATTTCTGGCCAATCGGAGCACACCTCGCTTTTTCAGAACGATGAGCTTTGTAAAAATAGACACGCTTATGTGGAAAATAATGTGTTTTTTGAAACTTAAACTGCATAAACACATTGCATTACACCAAATAATGTTATTTTAAGCGCTTCATATGACCCCTTTAAGTAAGCCAAGTCGAGTCACCTTCATTTATATACCCCTTTAAACCAAAAAGATTGTGTCAAAGCAACTGAACAACATTAATTAGGAAAACAGTGTGTCAATAATGCACAGTTAAAGGCAGTTCATCATTGAATTCAGTGATGTCATCTCAGTTCAGTTTAAATCGTGTCTGTGCTATTAACATATTACATATATTACATATATTACATACACAATATATTTGTATATAATGAAGATACGGATACCTGTAAGGTGTTTTTCATGTTTTTGAAAGAAGTCTCTTCTGCTCACTAAGGCTGCATTTATTGATCAAATATATTGTAAAAGTTTGAAATATTATTCCAGTTTTAAATATCTGTTTTCTTTGTGAATATATGTTATAAGCTTGTAAACGCTGCTTGATCTGTGCAGATTTCTCTCCTGATTCAGACCAGAACACTTTTTCACTGGAGGAAGTGTTATTATGGATTATAGACTCTATGTATTTGAGTTAAAATCATCTTAATGCTGGATGTGTTTCATCTTTTGTCTTCTCCAGATGTTCACTGATGGACTGGAGCGCTGTGGATTATTGTGATGTTTTTATCAGACTCTCATTCTGACGGCACCCATTCACTGCAGAGCATCCATTGATGAGACACTGATGCAGTGCTACATTTCTACAAACCTGATGAAGAAACAAACTCATCCTGATCTCAGATGGCTTGAGGATGAGCACATATTCAGGAAATGTTCATGTTTGGGTGAACTACTCCTTTGAATGTGAGATTATATGGCGTCTAACAAACGCCTCTATATCACGCTTCAGCTGTTTCTAAGATAAGGATCTGCGTCTGGTGGGGATGGAGTGTCCTGACAGCGAGTGAAATAGACACTCGATTTGCCCAAGGCTGTAATTAATCATCACCATGATTCTGCCAAAGTATGCCAACGCACGCATGGCGAGTAAATCACTCTCACGACCTGCTGAAATTACTGCTCTCCAAACACCACACTTTGCCTCCTAATTGCTTGTTTGGTTTTTGCACGGTGCCGCTCGTGTAGGAAATGTGTCTGAATCAGATGATGAAAGCAGTTTAAGGCCACAGCGCCACGCAGAACATTTACTGTCCATATGAAAATATGCAAAACATAACCGCCGCACAGGAATATGTGATCAGAATGAGAATGCAAGAATACCGAAGTCAGAACTGCAGAATATCAAGATATGAGAAGTGACTTTCATCACAGCATGAATCTGATGTAAATCTGGCATGAATGCATGAAGAACAAAAAAAGAAAGAGAGAAGGAATGAAATACTGTAAATCAGTCATCATACATTTCAATTTATTAATTTTATGCATTTAACAGCAATAAGGACTTATCAGTGCAGAATGCACTTATGCAGAATATCAAGGAAACATCAGAATTTTCTCAAAAAAGTCAATTTGCACTTTCATAACAGCATGAAAATGGTAAAAATGACCTGAATCTGGCATAATAAAATCCATTTATCAAAGCCATTTAACCTATTTAGGGTTGAAACAATAAAAAAATAATAATATCCAAACTATGTATTTGAGTTTGGATATTATTTTAATATTTACCCATTATTAATCTTTGTGTAGAAGGACTTATGCAGAAATTAAGAAAACACACACAAAAAAACTGTGTGTGTGTGTTCATAAAAGCTTTGGTCAAAATAACATGGGAATAGGAGACAATCTGTCCAAACTACTTAAATAGGAATTTCACTTAAAATTACCGTTGTGTCATCTATCATTTACTTGTCCTCGTGTCATTCAAACCTGCATGACTTTCTCTTGTCTGTGAAACATTACAGAAAGCAGAAAGTTCACACTGCTCCTCTTCATACAATGGAGTGAACAGAAGCTGCTGAGCTCCAAAATGACTAGATGTCGTTAAAAAAGTACATACAACACAAGCTTTGTGGAACAGAATGATCCCGTTCGGGTGAATTATTACTTTAGTTCAGCGAGACATTCACAGACGTGATACTAACGCTTGGTCCTGAAAGGGATCACATTAACACACTGAGATAATGAGCACTGAATCAAACCATGTTTGGAGAAACATCAAGCTCTATGTTTAATCAACTGTATTATCCCATACAGCAACAAAATACACTTTATCTGACCAAAATATATCTTAAATATATGCTAAATACTGCATATGTTGCAGATCTTTTTTATAAAATTAAACAATTAAAAAAATTAAATATAACCGGCATCATATTATAAAGTCTTTCTACATTCAGCACACATAAATTTGGACTTTCAGTGAAAAAAGATACTAAAAGAGTTAATAAAGCTGATAATTTGGGGAAAAATAAAAACTAAAACTTAAAAAATAAAACATAAAAAAATGTATTTGTTATGAATTAAAATATAGTGTAAATAAAATATAATAACGTGTAAATATAAATAAATACGATAATAGTAAAGTATACATAATATTAAGTGTGAGTGTGTGTGCGTATACAAAATGTGAAAAATCTAAATATTAGTAGTAATTATTAGTCTTTAAACAGTTTTAACAGTAATTTTATTTTTTACTACGAAGTCATTAATATTAGAACTAAACAATACATTTCAATTAATAAAATACTAAAATAAATTATGCACACACATATTTTATGTTTTATATGCATGTGTGTTTATATATATATATATATATATATATATATATATATACTGTATATGACCAAACAATCCAAACAGCTTTGTTTTTGGATAATTTTAGTAGCCATTAATATAATATATTATATAATAGTATATAATAAAATATAGTTAAGTTAAAAATAGTTCAGTGTGTGAGAATCTCCTGGGCCTGTATTCATAAAGAATCTTAAAGCAAAAAGTAGCTCCTAGTGACTAAATTCTAAGAAAATTCTTAGAAATGTGGGCGTTTACTCTTAAAATGAAAGAAAAAATCCTAGTAAAGAAAAAAGTAATTAAGAAAGCATCTTAGCCCTTAAAAGAGGTCTTAAGGTCAAACTAGAGTTTCTTTAGCAGAGGAGAAAATGGCAGAAAGACGAAGAGGCAGAAGAAATGTGTTGCAGTCAGACAGTGGATGACAGTGAGTTATTAAGACGCTATAGATTAGATCGTGCAGGGATCATGTTTGTGACTGATCTTATTAGAGACGTGCTAACATCTCCGACACAGCACAGAAATGCCATAGCGCCAGAAATTAAAAGTAATCACTACATTACGATATTTGGCAACTGGGAAAATGCACCAATGCAATAGCGATGATTTGGGTCTGTCACAACCTTCTGTAAGCAGCCGTGTCACACAAACAGTTTCAGCACTTTCAGAACATCTTATTGTGTCTCAGTTCATTTCGTTTTCACCGGACATTCCCACCTTGCAGGCTCAAAAAACTGCATTTATGAATATAGCAGGCTTATAGGTGCGCACAAGCAGGGGGAATGAAGCGTTAATAGTTTGTGCTATACGCTCCCATGTCTGCTTCTTGTCCCTTGCTGTGACACCCGGCCCGAATCTTCCTTTACGAATGGCCTTGTAACAGTAAACACTGTTCCTCTGTCCAGTTTGGCTTTCTCGCCCTTCTTGGTTTTGATTCCATGTTTGATACATTAAAACCAACATTCAAACCTCCACTTAAATAGGACAGCAATCACTGTAATTGGAAAGAGTGGAACAATTTTTTATTATTCTAAACCAATCAAATACCTTATAGGAAATTACAAGATTGGTAAATAAAAAAAGGATTTATATACACACATATAATGTGTGTGAGAGAGAACGGTCAAAATAGTAAATTACTCATGTAAATTCAAAGTGAGAATTAGAATAGACCCTACTTAAAATCACTCTTTTTTTTCCTTCTTGGACAACCAACCAATCACAGTCTTCAAAAGATTGTGTCCTAATGAGGAGACACAAGGAGTCTTTGATCGTTTTCACATTTTAATGAAGCGTCGGAAGCGAGATAAATCGTGGTCGGTGCGTCACACTAATTCAGTGGGCTTCACCTGAAATATTGGGATCAATACCTGCCGCGTGTGACTGTTCTGCCACAAATTAACAGGTTGTACATTGATCAAAGGGGAATTAAATATTAATTAAGGTGAATGGGCAGAGTCAATCTCCACAAATCACATTTCCTTTATCCAGTCCAGCAGATCGAGCTTCAAAACAACCTTCTGCCACGGCTAAATAAAGCACAGCGGAAATTAACATCTGAGCAAGACAGACTTCTTTAAAAGATCAAGCCTAAACCGGATGAATGCTGCTCACAAATCACCAGAATTACTGTACAAAATGGAAACATTAATCTTTTCTGTCACTTGACTGTTGCTGTTCATGTTATAAATAAGAACAACCAACACGATAGCCATAGAAATTTAGCTTTTTTATAGAAAAGTATTCAAACTTAAACTAAAATGAAAATATAAAAATAATATAACAAACAAAAAAAAAACAGTGTTGTTTTCTGTCAGTGACCTAAAATTTTTGCTTCATATTTTGGGGGTTTTAGTAACTACCGTGATTTTTAAGAAAACCCAACTTGTTTAGTTTTACAGCATGTGTATTTTCCAGAAATGTTTGTTATATTGGTAAACCGATGAGATGCGAGACATTCGGATCGATATGGAAGCTTTTATTGGACAGAGACGTGGTCATAACAGGCATGGGTCAAACACTGGCAAACAGGTATATAGAGGGCAAGACACAAGAGTAATCCTAGGGCATGTGTGGGTCTTCGATGAACGAACAATATCCAGAGGACTAAACAAGACGGGTAATCCAGAATCCAGAGCAAAGGGTCAAAACACGAGAAACAGGGCAAGGCAAGAAAAAGACTAAACTATGAAAACTATAAACTGAAACAAGACTATGAAAACTAGAAACAGACACAAGACTATGGAAACTAGAAACACGGAAAAAGCTTACGTATCGCAGCTATCATTAGGAGAGGGATACGTGCAGAACAATACTCGGCAGTGTGTGAGGGAAAGTCCACTGCTTATAAAGCGTGTCTGATGATTGTGCTGTGTGTGTGTGATTGTTATCAGGTGAATGTGATTGGTGCAATGGAGCATGGGAAATGTAGTCCAGGGTGTATTGTATAGTGTGAGAGTCGATGACCTCTGGTGGGGAATTAACAGAAGTTCAGTGACCGGATCATGACAGAAGCACTTGGACTTTGAATCAAATAATGTTTTGTTAATTTAACTATAGCTGAAATAAAATTAATTATTAAAATTAGATGTTAAATTTTTAACTGAAATTGGAAGTGAAAAGACGTTTTGGTTGAAGTACTAAAATATATGTAAATAGAAAAAAATAAAAAATAAAAACGACAAATGCACGCAACAAAATTGTAAAAAAAAAAAAAAAACTAAAATAAAAAAATGAAAACTGAAAACAGAAAAAAATACAATTATTACAGATTAATTACTTTAACAGTAACACATATTTCTTGAACTTAACTTTTGCAATTTATCTGTTGCAATTTTATATAATTGTTTTTTATTTTTTTTTATTTTCTATATTTTAGTATAATTATCTTGATTTTAAAATATACAACCTCTTTGATTTTGAACTAATGATCAGAGAAAGTGTGAAAGAGTTCTAAATAAATAAATGTACAAAAATAAACAAACAAATAAGTTACCACATTGCTGTCACTTTTAAGTGGACATCTTGGAATAAAATGCTCCAAGATCTGACCTCATAAACACTTTCTGGTTGAAGAGCAGCAGTTCAGCACATAATGTGACAGATATTTGTCATTTAATGTTTTAAATCTGCATCCAAAACCAAAATGTTAAGACTCAATCCACACTATGCACATCATCTCTGAGACTCTGAGCTGCTGCTGACACAGACGTCCAACACTTACTGTCCAAAACTCACAGCCATCAAAACCAATCTCATCTCGCTTCTGGACAAGACAAGCAGGACAAATTAACCAGGTAATGCCTCAAAACAAACCTCTTTTCTTTATAAATCAACCACATCTTCAGCGTGCAAGTTTTTAACCACTACACAAAGTGTCTCAATAATTAAGGTTATTAGGGATGCAACGATACAAAATTTCTCCTACAATATTGCTAACCGATTGTTCAGAATGACTGAAATAAAAATTTAATTCATGTTTATTCCACCTTACAATTTGTTCAACTCATGCTTGAACTGACGTGGCTACAGCGAACACTCACGCCACATTTAAACATCAAAACGGCATTCACTGTTTGATTTTTGTGAGAAAATGGACAGAATTTGAAAGCTGAGACTTTGATCTTATCAGAAGTCACAAAACACAAAGCTCTTTGCTGTTATTGGATGGGAGCAACATTACAAATAATGTTTAGTGAAGGGAAAACCACATACCTGTCCACCCTGACTTAAATACACAGTTCACCCAAAAATGAAACATCTGGCATCATTTACTCACCCTCAAATTGTTTCAAACCGGTATGTTTCTTTCATCTTTTAAACACAAAAGATATTTTGAAGAATGTTGGTAACCAAACAGCTGACACTAGCCATTGACTTCCACAGTATTTCATCCATACTATGGAATTCAATGGCTACCAGCCATTCTTCTTATGTCATACAGTTTTTGAATAACTTGAGGGTGAGTAAATGATGCCAGAATTGTTATCTTTGTGTGAACTGCACTTTAAACTAGAGGTGATTCATAGAGTCAAACAGAACCTGAGTTAACAACACTATTTTTTTAAGGGAGTGCATTATCATGTCAACTTTGGCAACCCTATATTCTAGAGACATTTCCTTTACACGAGTAGCAGTTTTGATACATATTTCAACCCCCTTTTGATTGACAGTATGTACCGATTATATGCCGATACCGATTATCGGCCGATATATCGGTGCATCTCTATGGGATGTTCAGGCAGTGATTGACAGGTGGTGGTCATCTCTCTCTCTCTCTCTCACCTGTGGCCGTGGATGTCCGGTGACCAGGCAGGTGAGCTCGAGCATCTCTCCCTCTCGGATGGTGTAAACCCTCTCCGAGTAACGCTCCTCCTCCACGTTACACGCGTGACCTGAGTGCATGATCCGGACGGTCGGAGGTGCTGTGAAGAGAACAGAGCGAAAGCATCACAATCATGCGTCAAACACATCCCTCTCTCCAGCTCATCACTCTGTATCGAAGCACGAATCCTCATATTGTTAATCGTGTAAATGCACATGTCCTTGAGC
>NC_081772.1:675000-680000 GCF_963082965.1 Carassius carassius
ACCTCATCTTCACTTCTTAACCACAATTATAATGCATTTAAATGTAATTAAAATTATTAAAATCTGTTTTAGCTTTAAAAGAAATTACTTAATAGAAAATATATTTTAAAGATATTAAATATTAAGATTTATTGTTATTTATGTGTATATAGTACAAATAAAAATTATTAAACTGTTTTTTTTTTTTTAAATAAAATCTCAGTTCCTGAATTTAAATTGAATTTAGATAAACAGGATACAAATGTAATTTTAATGTAATTTAGTGGAAATGAAATTAGTGGAAGTCTTGTGCACAAATGACACAATTACAACAACAACAACAAATACATAAAACTTTAACTAAAATTTCAAGTGAAAATGGAAAATATAAAAATAAAAACTGATTTAAAATATGAATAAAAAAAACATAATAGTATTTCAATGATAATAAAATAACATTGATATGTATTCTGATTCTGAAAAATATATTTTAAGTAAAGATGTAAAATATGTAAAAAATGTAAAATACAAGTTAATGGCCAGTAAAGAACACTCAATTTTCAACATTTTTACAAAATATCGGACTTCAGTCTTTTCAATGTGTTATTTCTTTGTCATTGTTTTTGAAATTTACCATCAATTTCTTTGTGAAAATTGTTTGTACAGTATTTTTCATGAAATAAATCAATACCAGTCTTAATCATGTGGAAAAACACAGTATAGATTTGCTCTCACATATCCTGATTTTCAAGAGACCCTAGTGAAAGCAAATCAGCTGAACGACATGTGATTGAGTCAGATCTTCTACTGATGAAAAGTGTGCTGATTCACTCTCAAACAAAGAGCAGATCACAAGAGCATGAAACTGAGTCGGACAAAGTACCAGCGGAGACGAAGCAGCACAGAAAAGCCTGCCGAGACCTCGACCTATGTACAGCCAGAGAAGCAATCTCGGCATAAATGTAAAAAAGCAGTGTGTTTGACAAGGCTGGAGGTAATTTGGGTCAGATGATGAATTCTGGAGCGCTTTCACAACAGCTTTTCTTACACAAAAACAGGTCAAACCACATATGAACAAAAAACTGGACTGAACCGTCAGACGCTGTACGATGTTCATGCTTTTCAACACAAACCAGATGAAACACAACAGGTCTCGACTTAATTTCTGTAATGCAATGTTCATGGCATGAGATGCAAAGAAATTATATGATAAAATATCATGTTTTAAAAGAAAAGACATCTAGATTAAATCACATTCTGACCAAACAAACCATATGTAAGTGAATTTGAGACTTCGATCTAACTAGGTTGAGTGACAAAAACAACAAAAAAATGAGAAAAATCACATATTTAGAGAATGAAAAATGTTGCATCAGTACTACAAAAAAGAAAAGAAAAGAAGAAGAAGAAAAAGAAGAAATATTGCATACTTATGGTTGAAAAATATTGAATCAGTTGAATAAGGGGACACCAACTGTCCTCAGAAAAGTTTCGATGGCATTTTCTTTTCCGCTCCCCTCCGTTCATGAGAGCTGCTTTGTTTTGAAACAATGTATCAATGAAAAATTGAAACAATGTATCAATGAAAAATTTAAACAATGTATCAATGAAAAATTTAAACAATGTATCAATGAAAAATTTAAACAATGTATCAATGAAAAATTTAAACAATGTATCAATAAAAACTTAAACAATGTATCAATGAAAAATTGAAACAATGTATCAATGAAAAATTTAAACAATGTATCAATAAAAACTTAAACAATGTATCAATAAAAACTTAAACAATGTATCAATGAAAAATCGAAACAATGTATCAATAAAAACTTAAACAATGTATCAATGAAAAATCGAAACAATGTATCAATAAAAATTTAAACAATGTATCAATAAAAAATCGAAACAATGTATCAATGAAAAATTTAAACAATGTATCAATGAAAAATCGAAACAATGTATCAATAAAAACTTAAACAATGTATCAATGAAAAATTTAAACAATGAATCAATGAAAAAAAAAATCAATGTTACAACATGAAAAACTGGTGGCATAAATATATATATAAAAACGGAAAACAAAAGAAATTTACTTAAAATGCAAAACTGTGTAAAATAATTCTTGTTTTGAGAAAATAAATACTGAATTACATTTATTAAGTTTATTGTTAGCATTAAGGTTAATTAAAAGCACATTTCTTTTTCTAATTGGATGAATGATAATAAAACAATAATAAATAAAAAAAGAATCACAAGTTTAAGAGTGAAAATTTTTTATCATCCCTTCACTTTCACTTGAAAAAGTTTTTTTTTTGCATCTTTAATGAAACATTGGCACCAAAAATATCTTAAAATATCAAAAACTAAATAAATGTATTAGAGATGCAAAATTGTAGTCCAAAATACTGCTTTTACTATTTTTTAAAGAACAAATCAAGAGTTTATTTGCAAAAACAGATAACTCAATTTTTTTTAAAAAAATCATGTTTTTATTTTTTTTACATCTATTTTTTTTTACCTAGTCAAAATAACCCAACTCCAGTTTGATTGAGAATAATTGAAATGCACAATAAAAATAAAAAAAAACATGATTTCTGAGAATTGTTAAAAAACGAAGTTATCTGTTTTTGCAAATGAAGAATTCGAATATTCAGTTTATTTTAAGTTAATTGTAAAGGTATGCATTGAAAGTGCAAGTATGCTTGAAAAATTCAGCATCTAATTGTTTGAATGACGCAAAAATGAAGAATCAAATGTATTATCAAATCTATTATTCCTTCACTTTCACAAGAGAAACACTCTAAGTTTCATTTTCATAACCTCAAAGAAAATTGTCAGCAAAAATCTAAAATAAAATTCTAAAATTAAACTGCAAAATTGTATAAAATAATATCTGTTTTTGAGATTATAAATATTGAATTAAGTTGATTTTTTAATTAATTGTAAGTTTTAGGTTTAGTTTTTTTTTATTTTATTTTATTTTTATAAACAACCTTACTAAATTGCATTGCTGGAAAACCTAAGCTACCGACAGTAAATCATGAGAGTGATGTGTTCCAGTGAGGAGCGCAGGTGAACCGTTTGTTTGTGTGTTTTTGTGTTTGCGTGTTTGTGTGTTTTTTGTGTTTGTGTGTTTGTGTGTTTTTTGTGTTTGTGTGTTTGTGTGTTTTTGTGTTTGTGTGTTTTTGTGTTTGTGTGTTTGTGTGTTTTTGTGTTTGTGTGCTTGTGTGTTTGTGTGCTTGTGTGCTTGTGTGTTTTATGTGTTTGTGTGTTTTTGTGTTTGTGTGCTTGTGTGTTTGCGTGTTTTTGTGTTTGTGTGTTTGTGTGTTTTTTGTGTTTGTGTGTTTGTGTGTTTTTGTGTTTGTGTTTTTGTGTTTGTGTGTTTGTGTGTTTGTGTGTTTGTGTGTTTTTGTGTTTGTGTGTTTGTGTGCTTGTGTGCTAGTGTGTTTTTGTGTTTGTGTGTTTTTGTGTTTTTGTGTTTGTGTGCTTGTGTGTTTGCGTGTTTTTTGCGTTTGTGTGTTTTTTGCGTTTGTGTGTTTGTGTGTTTTTGTGTTTGCGTGTTTTTGTGTTTGCGTGTTTTTGTGTTTGTGTGTTTTGTGTGTTTTTGTGTTTGTGTGTTTGTGTGTTTTTGTGTTTGTGTGTTTGTGTGTTTTTGTGTTTGTGTGTTTGTGTGTTTTTTTGTTTGTGTGTTTGTGTTTGTGTGTTTGTGTTTGTGAGTTTGTGTGTTTGTGTGTTTTTTTGTTTGTGTGTTTGTGTTTGTGTGTTTGTGTTTGTGAGTTTGTGTGTTTGTGTGTTTGTGTGTTTGTGTGTTTTTGTGTTTGTGTGTTTGTGTGTTTTTGTGTTTGTGTGTTTGTGTGTTTTTGTGTTTGTGTTTGTGTTTGTGTGTTTTTGTGTTTGTGTTTGTTTTGTTCATTTATTTGCAATCAAGTCAACGATATCGCTGTAGATGAAGTGTCCCCAACTAAGCAAGCCAGAGGCGCAGGTCCATGCATCAAAGCCTCGCGGCCGATCCGGCTGCACACGGATGATTTATTACCATACACCGCGCTTTAAATTACACTCAACGCCATCTATAGGAAGCTGTCAGCGTGAGCGAAGCACTAATGCTTCTGCTGCGTCTGAGACCAGAGAACTTCCACTAAAACACCAAACAAGAGACGCCTGTGATCCTTCAGCGAGCTTTAACATCCACGACACATGAGCACCTCATCTGTTATCAGACGCTCAGAACAGTAGAAACAACACTGAGATCCAGCTGACTTTACATTCTTTACATTCTCTGCTTTGATCAAGGAGTTACACTACATAATGCATAACTCATTGTTGAATATCAGATGTGTGCAAAATAAGTAAGTTCCTTTTCAAATTCAGTAGAATATTTTAACTTCTACACTGTAAATTATGATTTTTCTAAATTGTAAACAGATTATTGGAGTATGTTTTACAAGAAAATATTTCCAGTCTTTGATTTTATTCAGTGTGTTCCTTGCAATTTCTTGTTAATTATTTGTGAAATTTACAAGCAATTTCTGAGTGAAAACTCTTTCTACACCATGTAATGCTGTGTAAAAATTTTATTTTTCAAACTTGAGATGTGAGACACATTGGCGTGTCTGATTTCGAAACATATATTTTAAATGAAATGAAAAATAAAATTTCATGGCCAATAAAGAACATTTATGCTGATAATTCTTCTCAATTTAGCCTCTATTTGACAGTGTTACACATGTGAACTTAACCATTAATACCACTGAAAAGTAACCTTTAAAGACCCTTTAACAGTTTACCATGGTTTACCATCAGGGTTAAAAGAGTTTACTAAAAATTAATAAATAACAAAATAATTAAATACATATCTTACAATTAAGATGTCAGTGGTAATGAAAAAAAAAGTCAATTTAACTAATAAAATACCTTGAATGAAAACTGAAATAAATATGAATAGAATCTACACATACACATTAAAAAAATACTTAAAATTGCTAAATCTTTAATCTGAAAATATAACAATGAAAACAATAGTA
>NC_081772.1:682500-687500 GCF_963082965.1 Carassius carassius
TCATCTGTTTGAAGTGAATCAAACGAGTCAATGAATCACCTGATTGCTGATATTTTGAAATTAAGCTTCATTTGTCAACATTAGCTGATGCATTAACTAACATGTCCATTAAATATTAATAATTAAATAATATAAATGACAATGATACAAAAAAAAGAAATAGGATTAATGATAATGATGCTGAAAATTCAGCTTTTATCACGTAAATAAATTACATTTTAAAATATGTTCACATAGAAAATAGCTATTTTAAATTGCAATATTATTTCACATTTTTGATCAGATAAATGCAGGCTTGGTGAGCAGAATAGACTTCTACAGAAACATTACAAAGTTGTACTGACTTAAACAGTGATTATTCCATGGATATACTCATCACACTTAATAACTATACAGAGATCTATGATTAGTTAACATAAAATATGTCTAGGATTGTTTGTTAGAATTTATAGTAAATCTTGCATATTTGACACGTTAATTTGTCAAGATTTTGTCACACTGCAGGAAAAGGAAAATATTGACACTCTTTCCCTTAAACAAATAAAAATGATTTAACCTAAAATCTATGAAATGACAGCCTTTTTGCAAGCATCATAACAAATTCACTGTTCTTTAATGTTTGACACGAGTGTGTTTATCTGCATGGCATTTATCTGAAGTGCATCTCTGAAGGCTTCTTTGTTCACAGATGTCACCAGTGCAGAGCTCTTTTTCACACAAGGACTCGCCGTTCGTCCCGGATCACATTCCAGCCGAAATTTAATCATATAAACCCATCGGCCCCCAGTACAATGAACTCGCTCGCAAACTGCCAGAGGAAAATACACTAATGACATCACGAGGGGAATGTTAACTGGCCACATTATCCTAGAAACATGCAGTTAGACCTCGGACGTTGGAGGAGTTTTCGGTAAAGCCGAACACGTGTTAGCTGATTTTGCCAGAAGCACTAGTAAGACTCAAACTACTGGGTCGCGCACTAGTCCGAACACAGGTCACATGATCTCAGTGACATCCATCATCAGGTGAAGAAAACATCTGGCGCTTCACATCTCGACCGTCTGGAGCAACACTGATTCAGTACAAAAGATGAACTGGATTCAGCTCACTGCAAAACATTTGGTGCTGGTTTGGTTTCCTTACTCCGAAGTAGCTTGGAAATTGGAAAAATGAAATGGCAAGTAACACACTGAATTAAAACGTGCAATTTTGAAGTAGAAAGACTTGTCATATGCACAAATCTGCATTATTTGGAATAAGAAATAAAATAAATAAATGAAATAAAGTAAAATAAAATAAACGTAAAAATATTATTTATTTATTTATTTTATTTTACTATATTTTATTTATCTTTTATTTTAAATAGTGTTTATTGTAAAATAAAATAAAATTAAATTAAATTAAAAAAAATAAATAAAAAAAATAAAAATAAATAAAAAATAAATAAATAAAATAAAATAAAATAAAATAAAATAAAATAATAAAATAAAAATACATAAAAAATAAAATTAAATAAAATTAAATAAAAAAATAAAATAAAATTAAATTTTATTTAAATAAATAAAATAAAATAAAAATTTTGGACAACCAATGAGTTTTTGTTCCCCATTGGCTTCCATTATATTTTTTCCATACTTTACTACAGCAACTGTTTGGTTCCTGACATTCTTCACAACATCTTCTTCTGTATTCAACAGAACAAAGAAACTCGAACAGGCTTAGAACAACATGAGGGAGGGTAAATGATGGCAGATTTAATTTTTGGGTGAACTGTCCCTTTAAGAACAATAACTATAATGATAGTTGTTCTAAATGCAAAATAATAGCAGTCCACATCACATATAACAGAGGAACCATATCATTGATATCACTTTCAGAATGATTTGTTTACACTTGATCAACCATAAAAATAATGTCCATTCATATATCCATCCATCCATCCATCTTCTTCCGCTTATCCGGGGCCGGGTCGCGGGGGCAGCAGTCTAAGCAGAGAACCCCAGACTTCCCTCTCCCTAGACACTTCCTCCAGCTCTTCTGGGGGGACACCGAGGCGTTCCCAGGCCAGCCGGGAGACATAGTCTCTCCAGCGTGTCCTAGGTCTTCCCCGGGGTCTCCTCCCAGTGGGACGCGCCCGGAACACCTTCCCGGGAAGGCGTCCAGGAGGCATCCGGAACAGATGCCCGAGCCACCTCAGCTGACCCATTCCATTCATTCATATATAATTATTATAAAGTTGTAACAATAAATTTGTTATATGAATATAATATATTACATATAAGTACAATAATGTATTATAACTATGGCTACAATTACTCATTAGATCATACAGTGCATTATAACGTGCATTACAAGGCATAATTAATGCATTAAAACAACTTTTACAATGCATAATTTTTAAACGCTTTAAGTAAAGTGTTACAAGGTTTTTAAAGTTTTAATTTGATAAAAAAATAATAATCTGCTCTTCAATCAATAAAATCACATAATATTTCTAAAGCACTTTTCTAATCAAATTGAAAATGAAGTTCAAGCAGCTTTACATGCAAGAACAAGCTAATTACAAAATGGTTAAAAAATAAAAGAAACGATACCCAAAAGTAATTTATAGCATAAAAAGTTAATGAAGTAATTAAATAAATAAATAAATAAATAAATATATACTTAATTGTAATTGTTGTCAAAGCTATATTATTATACTAGGTGTAAAATAAATAAATAAATAAATAAATAAATAAATAAATAAATAAATAATCTACTCACAGTCTGTCAAAGAAGTTTTGCATTCTGAGCAAATCTAAATGTTTTGTCTAGCAATATGTAAATATCAACTTTATTTTATTTATTTATTTTTATTCTTATTTTTTATTCAAATATTATATTATATAGTATTATTATGTTATGCTAATAATAATGTATCTAATAATAAATCTAAATAATACAAACTATGCTATGTTATGTTATTATATACTATACTATGTTATATTGTGCTGTGCTATGCTATGCTATGCTATGTTATGTTATTATATACTGTTATGTTATGTTATGCAATGTTATACCATGTTATGTTATGTTATACTATGTTGTTATGTTATGTTATGTTATGTTATGTTATACTATACTATACTATACTATACTATACTATACTATACTATACTATACTATACTATACTATACTATACTATGTTATGTTATACAATACTGTTGTTATGATAGATAAAAATTGATACCCTGAATGAACTAAGTCACTTTGGATAAAAGCGTCTGCTAAATGCATAAATTTATACTATACTATGTTATTTTATGTTTTGTTATACTATACTATGTTATGTTATACCATGTTATGTTATATGTTATGCAATATTATGTTATGTTATGTTATGTAATGTTATGTTATACCATGTTATGTTATACTATACTATGTTATGTTATACCATGTTATGTTATGCTATACTATGTTATGTTATGTTATACCATGTTATGTTATGTTATACTATTTTTTATGTTATGTTATACCATGTTATGTTATATGTTATGCTATACTATGTTATGTTATGTAATGTTATGTTATACCATATTATGTTATTATATAATATGTTATGTTATACCATGTTATACCATGTTATGTTATATGTTATGCTATATTATGTTATGTTATGTTATTTTATGTTATGTAATGTTATGTTATACCATGTTATGTTATACTATAATATGTTATGTTATACCATGTTATACCATGTTATGTTATATGTTATGCTATACTATGTTATGTTATGTTATTTTATGTTATGTAATGTTATGTTATACCATGTTATGTTATTCTATAATATGTTATGTTATACCATGTTATGTTATACAATACTATGTTATGCTATACCATGTTATGTTATGCTATACTGTTATGTTATGTTATACCATGTTATACCATGTTATGTAATGTTATGTTATGTTATACTATACTATGTTATGTTATTTTTGTTTTATTTTTATGTTTATATTTGGCTGCTTATTTGAACACAGTATGATCAAATCTGCAAACATATGATGCAAAAAAGAAAAAAAAAGAAAATTAAATTTAAAGTTGGCTCATTTGGTTGCATATACTCTATTTTTGCAATAAATGCCCACTTCTAGAAGTATCAATATGCACTTGTTTCTATTTACAGATGTGAAAACCAGGAAATTTTTGCATGTACCCTTTAAGCGATGCCACACCGCTGAGCATAATGTGAAGCTGCTTGATTTTAATGCAGTTCTGTCTTCAGCGACGCAATAAAGACATTCTTTCATTATGGAAACGCTGTGATTTATAATATAGGCTCAGGAAGTGCACTCAATATCAGATGAGCAAAAGGCACCTTGGGGAATTTTATGATCCACGACGAGACATCCTGGATCATTTCAGATGTATGCAAGTGTCAGTGCATATTAATAATGGCCTCGGTCCAGTACAGATGGCAGAACACTTCACAGAAACATCATTTCATCTTCTACCTCTCGATCCCAAACTGAGCAAACTGAGCTTCATGCTCCAGAGAAAGACTTCTGAAGAGATCGTTGAGTGGCCAATGCAGGCAGGACTGAATTATGTTCTTTACATGGCACATGAACGTCTGATTTACCAGTTAAACTATCAATAAACTCTGTAAGTCATTAAAGCTTGTTTTCAAACATTGCATATTTACTGCAGTGCAATTGGGCAGATTTTTTAAGGATAAACAAGAGGAAAAAACCTGCAAGTGCATGAAGACAAAACACACACACACACACAAATTCACGATTTAAATTATAAGCACCATGAAATGAAACGATGTGTCACAATAGATAAATACAATTTAAGCTCATATTAATAGATTATTTGTATCAATACATTTCTACATTACATTCCAATTTGTTGTTAAAGTAATGCCTTATAAATAATCGTGAAAGTCTCACTGAACATCGTAATTCTTGTCCTTGCTTACACATTATATCTGCACTTTATTAGAAAACCCTCACTG
>NC_081772.1:692500-717500 GCF_963082965.1 Carassius carassius
CTATTTTATTATAGAATTATCACTTTGTATTTTGAGATTTTGTCATTTTTCTCTTATTTGTAGTTATATTTTTTCCCTCAAAATTATTTGTGTAAAAACAGAAGCAGCAATAATAAAAGTAATGCAGTAACTGTAGTGCATGCTGGGAACTGGAGTCCTGCTGTGTGAAATGAGCAGATAATGCAGGTTAACTGCGCAGAAACCCTCACTAACTCATGATGTGTGTAAGTGAGACTCACTTCTTCACGGTAAAGGTGTTCTTATTCGTTCCTGAGGAGCTCACAGCTATTTCAGGCTCACAGCAATCACTCCACATTCTGATCAAAGCAGAAAAACACACTTCTGCACCCATGCAGCAACCTTTCCTGTTCCACGCCGGCCATTCATTTTTAATAACAGTCATATCTGAGCAGAAGTGCATGCAGGATTAAAGTCGAAAGCACTGTGCTCGCAGCTTGTGCATGCAGAATTAACTGATTAAGAGCCACTAACAAGGTCTAAAATTATGCTAGCAGTGCTTGCTTTTGGATACTGGATAGGATCTGTAAGATGAAAAATCACTAAATATACAATGAATCAATGAACTTTATTATATTTTTGAGATATTCAAGCTTCACATTTTTGAGAAATTCAAAATTTAAATATTAAATATAGTTATTTTGTAAATTGTCCTTGAAATGCACTGTATAAATAAATCATTATTATTATTAAAGATATTAAAAATTAAAGTTTTCCTATTAAAAAGCGAACTAAAAACATGCATTCTGAATGTTCAGTTGCGTGTCTGTCAGGATTACATTTTTTGGGTGAATTTACCCTTTAATAAATAAATAAATATTTTTATTAAATAAAATAAATGTTCATTTATTAATACAGATAAAATTATTTAAAAAAAAATTAATGAACGTCTAAAACAAATAAATAAATCAACAGTACAGTACTATGGTGAGTAGAAAAAAGCAATACAAACTAATGTTTTCCAAATATTCATATATTTTTTCATCGTATAAATTGGTTTGTTGTACATACATATAGCCCGAAAAAAGAATTAAACAATAAAAAAAGATTAAATTAAATACTAAATACATTTTACTATACATAAATACATTTCTATTAAACAGCAGACACTGCAAAACCCACATTAGGTTAATGCTAATCAATTGAATTGAAATAGTTAAATATTTTATGTTTACACATGCATACATAAAATATTTAATATTTGCAAGCTCTTTTATATCTTATTTGTGCATATGCACATAAAAACATTTAATTATTATTTTAAGCATTAAAAAAAATAAAAAATAGTTTAAGTTTGAAGCTACTCTCCTACAAAAGATTTTAGAAATAATACTATACTGTATGTGTGAGTAAAAACACAGAATGTGCATTGTGCTGAAAAAAAACTACATCAGAAATCAGCAGCTTCAAATCCAGAACATTTTAAAGGGTTAAACTTAATTTAATCTAATAAATACATTTATTTAAAAAAAAAAAAAAAAAAAATCTATTTAAACAAGTGAATAAAATGGATACATAATTAAATAATAAATTAATTAATAAATCAATTTGATCATCTAACAAAAAATATATATTAAACCTAAATATTTTACAAATAATATTTAAATAATTATATTTTTATGCAGTAGCAGCCTTTTGAGATTGGGGACAGAGTGTAAAAAAATTAAAAAGGCTAACTAAATAAACATTAAGATAGACAGATAGAAGGCAAATAACATTGAATTAAACATGACATTTTAAAGTAGAAAAACTGAAATAGTATTTTCTTCTAAAATGTACTCCAATGATATTATTTTAGTCTTAATCTTAAATGAGACGTTTCATGGGTTGCAAATCTCACGCTGACTTTCAGCATCAAAACAACTTCAAGTTCTGGCTGATGTAAAAAAGAGCAAACAGATTTGTAGTTCTGGTTTTGTCCCAGCAGACGGAGGATGTGTTTTGACATCGATCATCTCTCTGTGTGCCTCTGGAGAGAATCACATTGGATTCGCTGCAGAACGACAGACCGACGCTTTCATCGCACACATAACAACACGACTATAACCAAACCACGCTCATATTTTAACACGAGCATCAGCAGCTTGTCATGATTATTCAAACTCCTCCAACATACACAACACAAGATGCTTCATCTGGACGGCAAACCCTCCGTTTATCATCACAGCGTCCAAGAAACACGAGACTAGCCGACTTTTGGCAACATTTACTAATAATGCAAATACAGCTGTTTACATACTGAATTATATTGCCTGATATATTTATTCATGCATTACTTATTTATATAAACAAATAGTAAGTAAGAAAACAAATTGCAAACTAGTGAGGTTCCAATTTTTTTATTTTTTTTATTTTAAGAATACTATAAACAATAATATTTTGTAAGAATGAACAATAATGCACTTCTATTAGAATAACATTTTCTTAAGGGTTCTGCATTATTATGTTGACGTGATCATATATATGATCCTAGAGCACAAAAACAGTCTTAAGTCTCTAGGGGATATTTGTAGCAATAGCCAAAAATACATTGTATGGGTCAAAATTATTTATTTTTCTTTTATGCCAAAAATCATTAGGATATTAAGTAAAGATCATGTTCCATGAATACATTTTGTACTACCATAAATATATCCAAAAAAAATTTTTATTAGTAATATGCATTGCTAAGAACTTCATCTGAACAACTTTAAAGATGATTTTCTCAATATTTAGATTTTTTTTTGCATCCCTCAGATTCCAGATTTTCAAACAGTTTATCTCAGACAAATATTGTCCTCCGACAAAAATCCGAAAATCTCAATTACGAAAAATTTACACTTAAGACTAAGTAAGATTAAGTTATAAGTTAGGAATAAGTTTTTACACAAACATATGCATTTGCCTTACGACAGATTAAATTTTAACAGAGGGAAATAATGGCATACTAAGGTGAATGACATATATCGAAAATGTCATACAGTTGAAGTTATGAGATATTAAGGCAAAATGATAAAAAGTCTAAATTACAACCCGAATTCCGGAAAAGTTGGGACGTTTTTTAAATTTTAATAAAATGAAAACTAAAGGAATTTCAAATCACATGAGCCAATATTTTATTCACAATAGAACATAGATAACGTAGCAAATGTTTAAACTGAGAAATTTTACACTTTCATCCACTTAATTAGCTCATTTAAAATTTAATGCCTGCTACAGGTCTCAAAAAAGTTGGCACGGGGGCAACAAATGGCTAAAAAAGCAAGCAGTTTTGAAAAGATTCAGCTGGGAGAACATCTAGTGATTAATTAAGTTAATTGATATCAGGTCTGTAACATGATTAGCTATAAAAGCTTTGTCTTAGAGAAGCAGAGTCTCTCAGAAGTAAAGATGGGCAGAGGCTCTCCAATCTGTGAAAGACTGCGTAAAAAAATTGTGGAAAACTTTAAAAACAATGTTCCTCAACGTCAAATTGCAAAGGCTTTGCAAATCTCATCATCTACAGTGCATAACATCATCAAAAGATTCAGAGAAACTGGAGAAATCTCTGTGCGTAAGGGACAAGGCCGGAGACCTTTATTGGATGCCCGTGGTCTTCGGGCTCTCAGACGACACTGCATCACTCATCGGCATGATTGTGTCAATGACATTACTAAATGGGCCCAGGAATACTTTCAGAAACCACTGTCGGTAAACACAATCCGCCGTGCCATCAGCAGATGCCAACTAAAGCTCTATCATGCAAAAAGGAAGCCATATGTGAACATGGTCCAGAAGCGCCGTCGTGTCCTGTGGGCCAAGGCTCATTTAAAATGGACTATTTCAAAGTGGAATAGTGTTTTATGGTCAGACGAGTCCAAATTTGACATTCTTGTTGGAAATCACGGACGCCGTGTCCTCCGGGCTAAAGAGGAGGGAGACCTTCCAGCATGTTATCAGCGTTCAGTTCAAAAGCCAGCATCTCTGATGGTATGGGGGTGCATAAGTGCATACGGTATGGGCAGCTTGCATGTTTTGGAAGGCTCTGTGAATGCTGAAAGGTATATAAAGGTTTTAGAGCAACATATGCTTCCCTCCAAACAACGTCTATTTCAGGGAAGGCCTTGTTTATTTCAGCAGGACAATGCAAAACCACATACTGCAGCTATAACAACAGCATGGCTTCGTCGTAGAAGAGTCCGGGTGCTAACCTGGCCTGCCTGCAGTCCAGATCTTTCACCTATAGAGAACATTTGGCGCATCATTAAACGAAAAATACGTCAAAGACGACCACGAACTCTTCAGCAGCTGGAAATCTATATAAGGCAAGAATGGGACCAAATTCCAACAGCAAAACTCCAGCAACTCATAGCCTCAATGCCCAGACGTCTTCAAACTGTTTTGAAAAGAAAAGGAGATGCTACACCATGGTAAACATGCCCCGTCCCAACTATTTTGAGACCTGTAGCAGAAATCAAAATTGAAATGATCTCATTTTGTGCATAAAATTGTAAACTTTCTCAGTTTAAACATTTGCTATGTTATCTATGTTCTATTGTGAATAAAATATTGGCTCATATCTCTCCACCTTCAATACCACGACTTAGGTGCCCTTGAGCAAGGCATCGAACCCCCAACTGCTCCCCGGGCGCCGCAGCATAAATGGCTGCCCACTGCTCCGGGTTTGTGTTCACAGTGTGTGTGTGTGTGTGTTCACTGCTCTGTGTGTGTGCATTTCGGATGGGTTAAATGCAGAGCAAAAATTCTGAGTATGGGTCACCATACTTGGCTGAATGTCACTTCACTTCACTCACTCATGTGATTTGAAAGTCTTTTAGTTTTCATTTTATTAAAATTTAAAAAACGTCCCAACTTTTCTGGAATTAGGGTTGTATGAGATAAAGGGTCAATTACACCATAAAGTCAAAATGCTGAAATAAAAAGTTGAAATTATGACTTCATAAATTGAAATGATGAGATAAGTCACAATTATGACTAAAAGTCTAAATTATGAGACAAAAAGACAAAATTAACGTGAATTAACATGTCGTGAAAAGTTTGTTTTGTTTCAGTAATTCAACTCAAATTGTTAAACTCAGGTATTAAATAAATTCAATGCACACTGACTGAAGTAGTTTAAGTCTTTGGTTCTTTTAATTGTGATGATTAAACCCACCAATTCACAACTCAACAAATTTGAATATGGTGACATGCCAATCAACTAATCAATTTTAGTTCTAAAACTAATCAATTAATCAAAACACCTGCAAAGGTTTCCTGAGCCTTCAGAATGGTCTCTCAGTTTAGTTCACTAGGCTACACAATCATGGGAAGGACTGCTGATCTGACAGTTGTCCAGAAGACAATCATTGACACCCTTCACAAGGAGGGTGACCCACAAACATTCATTTCCAAATCAGATGGCTGATCACAGAGTGCTGTATCCAAGCATGTTAACAGAGAGTTGACTGGAAGGAAAAAGTGTGGAAGAAAAAGATGCACAACCAACCGAGAGAACCGCAGCATTATGAGGATTGTAAAGCAAAATCAGTTCAAGAACTTGAGAGAACTTCACAAGGAATGGACTGAGGCTGGGGTCAAGGCATCAAGAGTCACCACACACAGAAACCAAGGTCCTAGAGTCTGGAGGAAGGGTGGAGAAGCTCATAGTCCAAGTTGCTTGAAGTCATAGTCCAAGTTGCTTGAATTTTTTGAAAACCAAAGTTATTGCACCTGTTTACCAAGAAATCTTGGAGCACTTCATGCTTCCTTCTGCTGACCAGCTTTTTGAAGATGCTGATTTCATTTTCCAGCAGGATTTGGCACCTGCCCACACTGCCAAGAGCACCAAAAGTTGGTTAAATGGCCATGGTGTTGGTCACCAGACCTGAACCCCAGAGAGAAACTATGGGCTATTGTCAAGAGGAAGATGAGAAACAAGAGACCAAACAATGCAGATGAGCTGAAGGCCACTGTCAAAGAAACCTGGGCTTCAGACCACCTCAGCAGTGCCACAAACTGATCACCTCCATGCCACGCTGAACTGAGGCAGTAATTTAAGCAAAAGGAGCCTGAGTACTGAGTACATGTACAGTAAATGAATTTTTTTTTTTTTGGTCTTATGAAGTATTCTAATTGGTTGAGATCGTGAATTGGTGGGTTTTTGTTAGCCTAAATGAGCCTAAATCATCACAATTAAAATAACCAAAGACCTAAACTACTTCAGTCTGTGTGCACTGAATTTATTTAATACACGAGTTTCTCAATTTGAGTTGAATTACTGAAATGAATGAACTTTTTCAAGTCATTCTAATTCATTGAGATGCACCTGTGTATCTATATGACATATGTCAAAGATATGTCGTGTAGGGTCAAACTGCTCGGATGTACGGATGCAATCGATTGGTCTCTCACGACAAACCTGCTTTTGACCACATGATGCGTCAGTCCACGGCTCACAAACACCGGTCCTGTGTTTGCCCTACATACCGACAGATGAACACAACACATGGGGCATAAAACGGCGGCTTGTTGCTGTGTGACTCATAAAGCAGATGAGCAAAGGGTTAAAGCATTTACTCTGAGCAGCTTAAACCTCAGATAAACAGACACCTGTGAGATGAAACTGATTTCAGGTCACAATCACTTCACATCTGTTTGAGCGACTGACTCTCTGCTGGGAAGATGCTAGAGGTGTGCGGCGGATGTTGTCACCATGACAACAGACATTACTTCACGCAGGAGCAGCACTTGGACTGGATGTCTGGGCTAAAGCGACACGCTGAAACATTAGCATGAGAAACATTAGCATGACTCTGACACCAAACCATCGGACCAGCAGCAACAACAGACTCTCACTGAAGGCCAATGCTCAAAATGTGTGTGCTCTCCAATATAATACTGATGAGAATGTTGGCATTTAATTATAGCAAATAAAATATTTACAAATTGCTTTATTTTTTAAACAAACACTAGTTTTAACTTTAAAATATGCCAATTTAGTTGTTTTAATCAGCCTGGAAGAAGTCTCTTCTGCTCACCAATGGTGCATTGATTTGATGAAAAATCCAATCAAAATATTAGATATTATAAAAAATATATATTTTATATTGTAATATGTTTTCAAATGTGAACAGATTTTTAACTTCAAGAATGAATGAAATGGTACAAACTCTGCACAGCTATGAAATCAAACAGAAATAGACTGATCGGCTTTTAAAAGCAAGGAGAAACACTCTAAAGGTCAAGGGTCACATGTTCAATCAAACCCTGCAGAATATTAGCACAAATTCATCTGTTACTTGATAGATACTTGATACAGTTAAAAAAAATATCTCCATATATTAAAAATAATAATAATTATCAACTAAAATTTTCATGGCCTAATTTATTAATATTTGATTTCATGAAAAAAAAAAAAAAAAAAACATTTTTTTGTGTGTTGTGAAAACAATTACATTTATTCGGTTAAAAAGTAAAATGTTTATTTTAGTTAAAGTTTTCTTGGGTTTTTGGTGACTTATTTTTTTTTGTCTTTATTTTTATTTGCATTTTTTATTTTATTACATCAAGTTAATCTGAATGAAAAAAAGACTTGTTGCCTTGGAAATTGTGATGAAATAAAATACGTTTTTTTTTTTTTATTTTCTTTTAGTTAACTTTCATTTTCATTTCAATTTTTGTTTTTTTACTATAATATCCCCATAATTTCAACATGATTAAAATATGCCAAGCAATATTTAATTAGTTAAAATATATTAGACTGGAACAATGTGAATTGAATAATGATAACTATATAAATCTGGTTATCGTGCATTGAAAACACATCCAGTTTATTAGTACTATTACGTTCATTAGTTTATGTTTAAAGTGTCTAATGCAAATGCATGGAAATTACACATGCATATTAAGTTTAGGCCTAAATATTTTTTAAGCATGTTTTACCAATTCAAAATGTAAATTGTTCACATTTCAGTGTAATAGTGCACTAGCAGAAGTGTGTGAGGTTGCATACAGCAGCGCTGCACTGATTCCAGCCGGCAGATATGCATCAGACAGCAGCACAGCTTCACTCTGGCTCTCATTACAGTAGGAAACGCAGGCTTCTGATCCAAGGGAATTGATCAAGAGCTCTGGAGGAGGTGCAGAGAAGCAACAAAGAGCGCTTTAGTTGCACTGGTGGAATGCATTTGCATAGTTTAGACGGTCGGCATCTGAAGCTCGCTGTGAAGATGCTGTGACTTCACTAGCGGCTGGTGCAGGGAATAAAGAGCCGCAGCCTTGTTTTCATTCATCCTGACGCTTAAGAACAGAGGCGTAGCATGAAACGACGTTACATAATGACGCACGGTTCCCACGCCGATCCTCTGAAATCATTATCATCATCAGGGATGAAAAACCTTCAACCCGTCATCATTTCATTCCTGTAAGCACACCAAAGATCCCTTCTGAAAATTAGTACATTTTAACATTCTTTTAAAAAGTACTTAATTAAAAGAATATACTTAAGCGCAGCTGAATGTAATGTTTTTAGAAACTTAATTGCAGGCAAAAAAATGCATTATAGTTTAAAACGTTAAATGCAATTGATTTAAAAAAATATGAGTGTTTTTTTTTTACCCACTTAAGTGCATTTTTTTATGTGATTTCTTAATAACTTTGAAACATGGTTTAATGCACTGACGATCAAAATATGCTTAAATGTAATTTCTAAAATAGTGTGTGTGCACAATAAATAATCTGTATATAATATGTAAATATACATGTAAATAATATAGAATATATTTGTAATTACACGTTTCCTGAAGTTGCAATTTAGTGCATTTAAACTCTATTAAGTTTAAATGTAATATCAAATAACACATTTAGTATGTTAGTCAACACTTTAAAATAAGTGTACTTTTTTAAAGCATGAGAAAATATTATTAAAACCATGATGTAAAATGAAATACTTTAAAGCGAAAATGTTAATTTGACACTTTTTAAAAGTCTACTTAAGTCTGTTTAGAAACAGTCATGAAAGCGTTTCTCTAAAGAGCACTTAACAGGCTTTTTTGAATTATTATGACTGCCAAGGTTCTAAAAAAGCCATAAAAATATAAACTACATTTCCCATCATCCTCTGCGACAGCACAGGAATCATCAACAGCACAAATTCAGCATCAAATCCACACCTAAGTGTGAACGAGAAAGAAATATGAAATTGCCAAGTGAATCCATTTATTTAGTACTCAAGCGTTCATCACCACTTCAACACTTGAGAATGAAAAGATCTTCCCAGGAGAATAACACTAGCTCAGAATCCTTCACAATAAGGTCTCATTAGTTCATGTGAGCTAATGCATTAACTAACTAACTAACAATGAGCGTTACAGTTGGCACAGTATTTATTTGTTTGTTAACATCAGTTAATAAAAAACATTACAAAATAACATAAACAGATGCAACAACAGAGTTTAATAATGTGTTAAGGATTGTTCTTGTAACTCAAGAATTGTTAATTAAGAAATGTTTACAAATGGAACCATGTAAAGTGTAAAATGTTACTAACTATATGCAGTAGTATTTAATATCAGGTACTGCAGCATATCACATAAAGCCAAACATCTTCATAATGATGTTTAGACTGGGATTCATAACACTAATGACTAATCATCAGGTTACACACATTACACTGTCTGTTCAAACACTCTGCACTAATGCATGATGGGATACTGCTGATGGATCCTCGTTCCAATTACCAGAATGTGCACTGTGAAGTGGACCTCAATGGGTTCCAAATCATAGTGTGCTGGGAACAAGTGTGCATTGCTTTGTACTACACAGGTTTGGCTAAAATAGGAGGAAATAGTCTTTTTATGTCATTTAATTCAGCTCAAATATAAATGTGCGCAGCTAAAGTGACCACTAACCAAAACTAGTCCTGAGGTGAGGTAATGAGACACCATTATCATGACCATGGCTCACAAAACAGAAACTGTTTAATTTATGCAGTGTATTCATATTTATTTACACAAGTATATGTTATATCATAGTTGAAACATGAGAGTTTAAACATAAATAAACTGATCAACATAATGTGATGCATACTGTCTTTGTCAGCCATACATCAGTTACCCATCAAGGGAGAGACGATGCGTCGATAACGCCTTGGGAACGCATTCTGCGTGAGTGCGTCTGAAGCATCCATGTCAACTAGTCCAATGGCGAGAGTGAGCGTCAGGAGTGACGTCATGACCAGGAATTGATAAAAACCCCAACCGGAGCAACCGGTGTTAGCTTTCTGTGCCTCAGCAAGCGATCTGTGTCAAACCTGTCTGTCTTATTTACTGTTGTCTTGTTCAAAGTTTATATACATGGCGAAGCAACTATTCAAACAGTGTGCTTCTCCCTGCCCGCGTTATTTAACGGGTGGGGATACACACAAGTTTTTTTGTAGTTTGTTTGGGAGTGGAGCATGCGGTATCAGCCTTCGAGGAGACTGATTGTCCGCATTGTGAGAAGCTTTCGCTTCGCATGCTCCGCTCCCGCTTGTCACTCTTTGATGAGAAGAGCAGCGAGCCTCGCACTCCTCAGGGTGCAGGACCTGCTTCTACCGAGGCAGAACGGAGAATGCATTCCTGGGGTTCGCAAATGGATCCTCAGCGGGATTGGAGACGGGTCTGAGGGCTCTTTCTCCTCCCTTACCTGGGAGATCCATAGCTCAAACTCCGGTGTCGGAAGCCCGCCCCGCGGCTTCTTCCGCCCGGGGGGAGAGCTCATTGCTTCGTTGCTCTAGCTCCGAGGAGTTAGATGTAACGGGCAGTGAACCTGACACAATCAGTGGGGAAGAGGATTCGCCATCTCTTTCCCCAGCATATGAGGAGTTGGTTGATGTATTAACACGAGCTGTAGATAAGTTACATATATCTTGGCCATCTGATAAACAGAGCGCTCGTCCTAAAAGCAAATTAGACGAGCGTTTTCTGTCTTCTAAAACATCTCCTACATCACGGGGTCTTCCATTTTTTCCTGATCTTCACAGTGAGCTGTCTAGATGGTGGAATAAGCCATATTCGTCATTCGTCTTTTCAGCCCTCAAGTGCGCATTTATTCTGATATAAGAGGGCTGAAAGAAAATGGTTATGAAGCGATGCCCTTGCCTTGCCTTGCCTTGGTTCAGCATCGTCTATTAAGAACCCGACTCTGCCCACGAAGCCTTTAAAGATCACATCTAATTTAGTGGGTAAAGCTTACACAGCAGCAGGTCAGGCGGGAGCTTGCCTTCACTCGATGGCTTTGCTTCAGGCTTATCAGGCTGAGCTGCTGGGGGAGTTAGATAACAGTGAGGGAGTCAGCCGTGATGAAATTCGTGAGCTTCGTCGGGCTACTGATTTATCTCTCAGGGCGACTAAAGAAACAGCACGAGCTATTGGTAGATCTATGGCTGCTTTGGTTTCTACAGAAAGACACCTTTGGCTTAATCTTTCAGATATTAAAGATAAAGATAGATCTTTTCTTTTAGACGCTCCCATTTCTCATGAAGGTCTGTTTGGTGATGCTGTGAATGAAGTGGTTGAAAGATTTCAAGAAAATAAAAAGCAATCTGAAGCAATCTTTTTAAAAGTTTTCTCCCTCGCTGATCTAATCCTCCTGAGGCTGCTGGGCGTGCAAGGCAGCCCCAGCCGTCATGCTCCTCATATCATGTTTTTCAAAAAGAAAGTGTTGCGTCTTGCGCCCCTCCTCAAAAATCACGGGGACCGAGCCAGCACTCACAGCCAAAGCAATCTAAGCAGAAGCCGGATCTGAGAACCGTTCTTCTCGCTAAGAAAGCTTCAGCTCAGAGGAAAAGGTCCTGACGCCAAATGGGTCAGACCTGTGAGGGCAGCCCCAATCGAGACAGTGCGGTGTACACCTCAGTACACGGTGCCCGTTTGGTCTCGGTGCTCTCACGGGGCCGTCCTGCCAACCCCACCACCCTTGGTGCCTCGAGGCGCAGCGGTCTCCAGCGGGTCTCTGGCGCTGTGTCTCCCAGACGCTGCGTCAGGCTCGCTCCCTCTGAGGGGAGTTCAAGAGCATTTAGCTCGGGTGGTTTCTGCGCTTTGGCTTCAGGTCCCCGAACTAGCTGTTCAAATTACACCAGAGGCCAGCCTCGAGAGGCTGGTTCCCTTAGTAGAATGTCTGACAGAATGGAAAAGTCTGCCGAATATATCTCAATGGGTCCTGCAGATAGTAGAGAAGGGTTACAGAACCCAGTTCGGTTCTCGTCCCCCACGCTAAAACGGGGTGTTGCTCACATTAGTGCATCCCGAGCAGGCTCTGGTCATGGAGATCAGTAAAATCTCTGTTAGCAAAAAATGATATAGAGCAGGTGTATCCTCCCGACAGGGCATCGGGTTTTTACAGCCGTTATTTCATTGTTCCAAAAAAGGATGGAGGGCTGCGTCCCATTTTAGATCTTCGTCTGTTGAATCGTACAGTTCAGAAATTAAAATTCAAGATGCTGACACTCAAACAGATCGTGACTCAAATCAGATTCGAGGACTGGTTCGTCACGATAGACCTAAAAGATGCGTACTTCCATATCTCCATCCTCTCTCAGCACAGGAAGTTCCTAAGGTTTTCTTTCGGGGGCAAAGAATACCAGTATCGGGTACTTCCCTTTGGTCTAGCTCTCTCACCCCGCACATTCACGAAGTGCGTAGATGCAGCTCTGGCCCCGCTCAGGCTGCAGGGCATACGTATTCTGAATTACTTGGACTGGTTGATTTTATCGGAATCAGAACAGTTGGCGGTTCGGCATCGAGATGTCGTCCTCGCTCATATGCAGAAGTTGGGTTTGAGGCTCAATACCAAGAAGAGTGTGCTATCTCCATTACAGAGGACCACTTTTCTTGGGGTGGTATGGGATTCGGTCACGATGCGAGCCACTCTTTCGTCCGCTCGTATAGCCAACATCCTCACAGCCACATCGGAGCTAAAGCTAGGCCAGTCACGCACTGTGAAACAGTTTGAGAGATTGTTGGGTCTCATGGCAGCAGCGTCCAATGTGATCCCCTTTGGCCTGCTGGGCATGAGACATTTACAGTGGTGGCTCAGGACCACTGGGTTCTCCCCCAGAGCCGAGGCTATGTCTGTACGCCTTTCCCCCTGTTGCTCTGCTTCCAGGAGTTCTGGAGAGAGTCCGCCAGGACGGAGTAAGTCTACTTCTAGTAGCTCCACACTGGCCGACTCGAATCTGGTTTGCGGACCCGATTCATCTCCTCGACGGTCCTCCCTTGGAGATCCCGATCAGGAAAGACCTTCTATCTCAGGCCGGGGGCACTATATCTCACCCCCGGCCAGAGATTTTGAAGCTTTGGGTGTGGCCTCTGAGGGGGCGCAACTCATAGAGAGTGGTCTCTCAACTGAGATTGTGGAGACCATTCTTAGCTCCAGAGCTCCAGCTACGAGGAAACTTTATAGACTCAAATGGAATGTTTTTTCTTCTTGGTGTTACCAACATCAGTGTGACCCCGTGCACTGCTCTGTTGGCTCAGTTCTTGAGTTTTTACAAGACCGCTTCACTTCTGGTCTATGTCCATCCACCTTAAAGGTTTACGTGGCGGCCATTTCGGCCCAGTGGGTGGTGCATCTCTGGGTCGAGACCCTCTTATCTCTCGTTTCCTTCGTGGCACCTTGAGGCTGAGACCTGCAACTCATACTAGAGTGCCGGCCTGGGACCTGGCTATAGTTTTAGAAGGCTTTCTAGGGCTCCTTTTGAACCCCTAGATTCAGTCTCTGAGAAGTTTCTTTCGTTTAAGACTACTTTTCTCCTTGCTATTTCGTCCCTTAAAAGAGTCAGAGACCTTCAGGCTCTTTCGGTTTCTCCCACTTGCCTTGAATTTGCACCTGGGATGGTCAAAGCATTTCTCTACCCTAAGCAGGGATACGTCCCTAAGGTACCGACCTTTGTTCCGAGACCTATTGTTCTGCAGGCTTTCTGTCCTCCCCTGTTTGCAACATCGGACCAGGAAAAGTCTAACCTCTTATGCCCGGTGCGAGCATTGGACACTTATGTTCATCGGACCTCTTCTTTTCGGAAATCCGATCAGCTGTTTGTTTGTTTCGGGTCACCTAAGATAGGTCTTCCTGCCACTAAACAGACACTTAGTAAGTGGATAGTTGGGTCTATCCTTCTTGCCTATGAGTCTTCTGACCTACCGTGCCCTTTGGTTGTCAGAGCTCATTCTACTAGGAGTATGGCGGCCTCTAGAGCCTTATTATCTGGGGCCTCTCTTCACGATGTTTGTGATGCGGCAGGCTGGTCCTCGCCACTCACATTCGTCAGGTTTTATAGCCTAGACCTGGACGCTACTCCCGGGTCTCAGGTTTTTTAATTCTTGAGGTGTTGGTTTTTTCCGGCTGACACTCAGGCACTTAATGTAACTCGGTTACATCTGTAACCTCGGTTCCCCGAGAAGGGAACGAGACGATGCGTCTCTCTGCCATACTTCCTTCGTTCCTGTGATTGACTTGCTTCTGCACTGTCGAAGCTAACACCGGTTGCTCCGGTTGGGGTTTTTATCAATTCCTGGTCGTGACGTCACTCCTGACGCTCACTCTTGCCATTGGACTAGTTGACATGTATTTTTCAGACGCACTCTTGCAGAATGCGTTCCCAAGGCGTTATCGACACATCATCTCGTTCCCTTCTCGGGAAACCGAGGTTACAGATATAACCGAGACGATTTCTGTAGTAGTACTTATAAACAGAATGTGTTTTAAATGCATGATAACCAGATTTATGTATTTATGTGTTTTTGGTGTAATGCAATGTGTTTGTGACGAGTGGGGCGGGGCCGAGGGACATGGGAGCGAGGCCGGTGGAGTGATTGGAGATGAACTACACCTGTTCGACCCGCCGGTCTCGAGGCCCACGGAGGAGATGGAAGGATATAAAACTGGAGCAACGACAGTGAAGGACGAGAGAGGACCAGGCCTGGGCTTTATTTTAGGTTTTGGTTTTATTTTGTGCGCATCAGTCGTCCGTGAGGGGCTGGTGCGCTGTTTTGTGTTTATTTTTGTAATTAAAGTTTCATTTGATTGTCCGAATAACTTAAGTGATATGTGGATTAGTGCATACTTGTCACAGTCATGGACTTCTGTTCTCCGGTTCCTTTTGAGTTTTCCTTATTTGGTCATGTTCCTTTTCTTGTTTAGTTAATTGATTACTCCCCACCGGTTTCTGTTCTTCTGATTACTTCCCTTGTCTTTATAAACCCGGTTAAGATCATGATCATGATGGAGTGTTTTTATCAGCTGTTTGGACTCTCATTCTGATGACACCCATTCACTGCAGAGCATCCATTGATGAGACAAAGAATCTAATGCAATCTAAGACACTGATGCAATGCTACATTTCTACAAATCTGATGAAGAAACAAACGCATCCTGATCTCGCCTGAGAGTGAGCACATTTTCATTGTTGGCTGAAATATTCCTTTAAGTGTCCCCTGCTGAGTGTGAAGGGAGCAGTGAACACTAGAAGGGAAACTATAATTAACACTAATTAGGAAGCAGATACTGCTGGGCGTCTCAGAGCGTGTTGGCATTCACCAGCATCTCACACCGTCATTTCCATTCCTCCATGGGCGCTGAAGTCATTGATTTTAAAGTGCATTCTCATGGATCAGCGAAACCCGGCTCTGCCCAAACTCTATTATCCTATCAGCCCCTCAGAGACACATGTGTGCTATCCTGCGTGCCCCTCTTGATGTGAACCGACTCCAGAAACAAAAGCCATCTAGTTGATATTACGCCCACCATCTCAACGCGTGACCCGCTAGTCAGATTGGCCCTGAACAACAGCAGCCCACGGTAAACAATGCTTAGATGTTTTCCCTAGTGACATTTGCACATTTGTGACTCATGGTCATGCAAAGCTCTGGTTAACCCACACTACACTACTAGAACGCCACTAGTTGCTTAGTACACGATGAGAATGGAGGATAAGGAGAGGCAAAAGTTCAACATTGTTCAGATTTCAGACACTTGCTATGACATTTGCAACCACAATGACTCGTTAAACAGTGTCCGTACAGCTTTTCAAACAACGTTTCTTCAATGCAAATCAAAATGCATGAATGTCTCTACATGCAACTTCCATTAAATATGAGAAAAACCCAATGGATGAACTGTTAATATGCAATATAAAATATTCAAGCTATTTGCATTATTTTTCCTTGTTGGTTGGGAATATTGAAGCATTTCTACAGTGTTTAATGCAATACAATGTCTTCCTCTGAACATAAAGAAAGCCCAAAGGATTAAACCTTTAGAATGCAATATGCACATTTGCAATAATTGTCATGGCTATTTGCATTATTCTGCTTGGGAATATTTAAGCATTTCTACAGTGTTTCTTTAATGCAATGCAATGACTTTTATTAGATTCTTCAGTGTTTGTTTAATGCAATGCAATGAATTTTATTGTATTTCTATAGTGTTTCTTAAATGCAATGCCATTAAATGAGGAAAACATTGTATTGTTTCGCGTGCAATATGCACATTTGCTATGGATGTCATGGCTAATCGCATTATTTTGCCTTATTATTTATCCTTGTTGATTGGGAATATTGAAGCATTTCTACAGTGTTTCTTTAATGTAATGCAATGACTTCCATTGGATGAAAGGAACCCCCAAAGGATGAACTATTTAGCATGCAATATGCACATTTGCAATAGATGTCATGACTATTTGCATTATCCTTCCTTGTGGATTCGGAATACTGAACTATATATGTCATGCATACACCTAAAAAAAAAAAAAAACTTTTGCAATTAAAATGATTCTGAAATCTAATTCTGAAATGTTCAACTGTTATTTCCAATGAATCACTGATGATTCTGATCTTCATACTGTATCGGTTTCCCCTCTAAAAACCTGTGGATCTCATGCTGGATGGTTTGTGAAATGGCACCTGTTCAGACGCACACACGGAATGTTGACTGGCATATAAATGCATCAGTATGAGCTGCTGGCACTTACCATACACTCCCTGACATGAGATGCCCTCCAAAACGAGCGTCAGGACCCCCAAAACACTAATAATCCCATCCATCCTTACGTGCCTTTCAACATATCCAGATTAAAGCGCCGGTGTCTCTCCAGAACGTGGAAGAAATTCTGCAGATCTCATGAACCACTCGGAATCGAAGTCAAAGCACCAGATCCGCGTCCTCGCAAGGTTTCGCGATGATGAAGGGTTAGGGTTCATTCACGAGCTCGGCCGAGGTTCGGAGACGTCGGTGACGGTCTGTCCGCACATGTCATCGCTTCGTTCGAGGCTCGAGTCCATCCGATCCGTGGTTCTGAGCGTCTCAGTGAAGCTGCTGATGCTCGTGCGCCCGCAGCATCAGGACCAGCGGCGTCGGGAATGAGCAATGCGCGTGCACATGGCTGTCCGTCATCGCTCCGAGCGCGCGAGCGACATCCGAACTCTTCGGTCGCGTTCAGGCGGAGCCAGACTCAAGCGAACCGAGTCCGAAGCGTTCGTATCGAGGGCGGATGGAGCGATCGTCCGTCACGTTGCGCAATAACATCTGTGAAGAGAGAGAGAGAGAGAGAGAGAGAGAGAGAGAGAGAGAGAGACGTCACAGTGAGGAGACACACTCATCTGTATGACTACACACACACACACACACACACACAAAACAAAACACACGTGTAGCTTTTACTAATTACTAAATTCACCAAACCCTAAAAGTAAAGCTCTTAAAATTTTGGAACGACAATTGTTTGAGTTGTAATATTTCATTATTACTAAAATATAAATTATTGTTTGATTGATTGATTGCGTCATTTAAAAAAGTATGTATTTTATTCATGAGTCATACCTTTATGGACGTCACAAGGGCGTATTTTATGGTTTACAATAAATGTTTTAAAAATATGTTTATGCTAATATATATATATATATATATATATATATATATATATATATATATATATATATATATATATATATATATATATATATATATATATATATATATATATATATATATATATATATATATATATATATATATATAGTACAGAACAAAAAGTTTGGAAACATTACTATTTTTAATGTTTTTGAAAGAAGTTTCTTCTGCTCATCAAGCCTGCATTTATTTGATCAAAAATACATAAAAAAAAATTTTATATTGTGAAAAATTATTACAATTTAAAATAATTGTTTTTAAATGTATTATACTTTAAATGATCATTTATTTCTGTGATGCAAAGCTGAATTTTTAGGATCATTATCACATGATCCTTCAGAAATCATTCTAATATGATGATTCATTATCAAAGTTGGAAACAGTTCTGCTGCTTAATATTTCTTCAGAACATGTGATACTTTTTTAGGATACTTTGATGAATCAAAGTAAAAAAAAAGAAGCTATGTTTTTAAAATACAAATATTTTGTAATAACAATATTTTTTAATATAATATAATTTTTTTTAAAAATAAAATCAAATCATGTGTTAAATTGATAAAAAGTGATAGTAAAGAAAATATATTATTAGAATATATATTATTAGAATTTATTTTTTTATTTTGAATAAATGCAGTTCTTTTTAACCTTTTATTCATCAAATATATGAGACAGCAGAACTGTTTCCAACACTCATAATAAATCAGAATATTAGAATGATTTCTAAATGATCATGTGATCGACTGATGTTACATGTGACACTGAAGCTGGAGGAATGATGCTGAAAATTCAGCTTTGCATCACAGGAATAAATAATTTTTTTCAAGTATATTCAAATAGAAAACTATTATTTTAAGTTGTAATAATATTTCACAATATTACATTTTTTTCTGTATTTTTGATCAAATAAATGCAGGCTTGATGAGCAGAAGAAACTTCTTTCAAAAACATAAAAAATAGTAATGTTTCCAAACTTTTGGTCTTTACTGTATATATATATATATATATATATAGTAACTCTCTCTCTCTTTAGTAAAATTCACGTTATAATTTAGTGAGATTTATGCATCATCTGAAGCTGAATAAATCATCTCTCCATTGATTTCTGTTTTTTTAGGAGGACAATATTTTTCAGAGATACAAATATTAGAATATCTGGAATCTGAGGGAGCAAAACAATCTAAATATTGAGAAAATCATCTTTAAAGTTGTTCAAATTAAGTTCTTAGCAATGCATATTATTAATCAAAAAATAAGTTTTGATATATTTACGGCAGGAAAATTACATGGAACATGATCTTTACTAAATGTCTTGATGATTTTTGGCATAAAAGAAAAATCTATAGTTTTTGACCTAAACTATATATATATATTTTTTTTGCTATTGCTATTTGACGTCTGCATTTACATCTATAAGATGTTTTTTTTTTTTTTTTTGAGATTTTTTTTAGATTGCTCATCTGCAATACATCTGTAGGACGCTTCCTATCAGATGTCAAATAGACGTTTATAAGATGTCTTTAATATGCTTTTGATTTAAAACTGACATCGTTAAGATGTCTATCAGATGTTTGCCAGATGAAGTGACCTTTAACAGACATCTTGCAGTTGTATGTGTGCTCTCTGGGTACAGACAGACATCTGATAGACATCTCTAAGATGTCAGTTTTACATCAAAAACATCTTAAAGACATCTTATAAACGTCTATTTGACATCTGATTGTAAAAGTTTAGTATTGCAGATGAGCATACACTAACAAAATATGTCTTGCAGATGTCAAACACACTTCTCTTCTCAATATTTCTTCTCAGTGTAACTGGACAGGAATGAGATGTATTGATCAGGCTGTTGAAGCAGCGGCACCTGTTGACATGAAACAGACTAAACAGAGCAACAGTTCACCTGAAGTGTGTGCTGAAAGTCAAATATTTTAATAAACACGACCAAAAACAGTCTACTTGCGTTGCTTTGTTTTCCGAACACGTCGCTGGTGTTGTCTGGTCCACTATGTTTGCTATTTAATTGGGCGGTTTTCCCATCTCACAGACTTTTCTTTGAAAATAATCCAAATTGTGCATTTTTACTGTGATACAAAAAATACAGTATTGCAGTTATGAGGAATTACTATTCAGAATAAATGTTTTTTTTTATTTTTTACTTAAAAAAAACTATTATACGAATAATATTTTCTAGAATAGCCTTCATTTGGAGCCGAAAAACGTGAAATGTTGAGCTAGCTGTGTGTGTGTGTGTGTTTCTTTTGTTTCACTTTCTCTTCTGGGAAAGCAACCAAAAATATAAATTCACATCCAGTCAAATAATCCCTAGAAATCTCCACACATATTAAAAGCAAACTCAAGAAGTAAACTGCAGGTGAATCTCACAAAAACATGGACCAGATCACATTTCAAATCAAAACCTGGGAAAAAAATATAAATAAAATTATAATTAGTACCAGTTAGTGACATTCTCATTAATGCAAAGAGAGAGAGAGTAAAAACATTTCTATATAATAGTAATGACCTGTAACTTATGTATATTAAGAACAACAAAAATAATATGAGTATCTAAAAACAAATATATAATTATAAATGACTGGTAATTTAAGAAGATTAATTTTTACTGTATTAGAAGGGAAAAGAAACAATTACAGTAATGAGAATCACCAAGAATAAGAATTACTAATATATATATATATATATATATATATATATAAATGGAAAATTATGTACAGTATATTTTAGGACCAATAAGAAGCTTTGCAATGAGTTCTTTTCTTTTTCGTATTTTCTTCAAGCAAAAATTAATTCATTAAATGTATTTATTTAGTTATTAAAATACAAATGTATACATCGGCTTAAGTAGCTGTCATAATTTGCTGAAATTCTTCTCATGCAACGGAAATGTAGCAGTCAGTCAAACATACACATGTGGGTGAAACAACTGTTTGCTGATGGGCTTTAAAGGGTTCAGGTTTTAATTATGGGGTCAGACTCCTCAAGCCCATCATTTGCATCTCGTCACACAATAGAAGACCTGCAAATTACTGGATTGTGCATTGAGCGAGACGGATAAAATACAGCTTTCTGTTGATAAGACCTGTATTTTTGTCTTAAAGCTGCTGATGGAGTAACGCTGAAAAGAGCTCCTGCGGATGAACTTCTATTGTCATCATCAGAGCTCAAATGAAGCATTAGAGCCGAACGACGCCTTTGAACTTCTGTGTTCAACAACAGAGTCTTTTGTTCAAGTCTCATCAGGAGCTGCTCAGATGGGACTGACACACAATCAAAGCACTTTCACAGTCCCAACCCTCCGCAATTACTGGCTCTCCAGAACACATGATTTGAGGTCACAACAAATGAAACACCAAAGCCTGAAGATTCACACGGGTAATGTCTATTCTTGCCCTACATCTGCCCCAGGGCTTTTTTTTTTGAGCTTTAGAGCTACAGTCCACCCAAAATAAAATGAATTTACTCACTGGCATGTCTTTTCAAATGGTGGTCCTTCTGTGAAAAAAAAAAGGTCATGAGTTTGTTACTAAAACAATAATACAAAGGATACATATGTGACCTTAAGTGTCAGTCTTTCAAAATTGAGATTTATGCATCATCTTAAAAAGCTGAATCAATCATCTTTCCATTGATTTGTGGTTTTTTTCGGAGGACAATATTTGTCTGAGATACAACTATTTGAAAATCTGGAATCTGAGGGAGCAAAAAAATCTAAATATTGAGAAAATCATCTTTAAAGTTGTTCACGTGAAGTTCTCAGCAATGCATATTACTTATCAAAAAAATAAGTTTTGATATATTTACAGTAGGAAATGTATTAAATATCTAAATGGAACATTATCTTTACTTAACATGAGACGTGCGGATCCATATGCAAGCTTTTATTCCTTGACATGGTCTAAACACAAACAGGGTTGAAACAGGAGCAAACAGGTATATAGAGGACAAGACACAAGAATAATCCAAGGGGAAGCAAGGGTCTCCGATCAGAGGACTAAACAAGACGGGTAATCCAGAATCCAGAGCAAAGGGTCAAAGCACAAGTAACAGGGCAAAGCAAGACAAAGACTAAACTATGAAAACTATAAACTGAAACAAGACTATGAAAACAAACACGGAATGGCTTTGTATCGCAGCTATCATTAGGAGAGGGATACGTGCAGAACAATACTCGACACGTGCAGAACAATACTCGACAGTGTGTGAAAGGAAGTCCAATGCTTATAAAGCGTGTCTGATGATTGTGCTGTGTCTGTAATTGGTAGCAGCTGTGTGTGATTGTTTTCAGGTGAATGTGATTGGTGCAATGGAGCATGGGAAATGTAGTCCAGGGTGTACTGTGTATTGGGAGAGTCTGTGTTGTGGACGATGACGTCTGGTGGGGAGTTAATGGAAGTTCAGTTACCGGATCATGACAGAAGCAACATCTAATTGAAAATTGTATGTTTAATTAGTTTATTTTAAAAAGTGATATATAATAAAAATAAAAATAAAATAAAACAATAATTTAAATACATTTTACAAGAAAATACTCATATTTAATGCAGTGTTTCCTGTTTCTTTGCAACAGTTTGTGAAATTAACTTGAAATATTTGATAGAAAATTTCTTGTTTAATTTGAAAAAAGTTATAAAAATGGGTTTTTTTGGGGGGGGGGGGGGTTAAAAAGTGTGTTGAAAACATACACTGTATTTTTTTCCAATTTGTAAATAAAACAATGATTATTTTACACATTAGCAAATTTTACAATAAAATACTCAATTATCCTACATTCAAATTTCACATTTAATGAATAGTTAAAAGTATAAAAACAGTAATAGTTCAAATAAATGTAAAGTTAAGAAAAATGTAAAACATGATTTTTGAATTAATTTGAAAGGTTTTTCTATATCAAAATATTTCATTCAAGGGGTTTCTCGAAATGCACAATTAGTTTCTAAGTTAAAATTACAATTTTCAATTATTTCTGCACCAGTTATTTTCAGTGTGTGTCTTATACCTAGGTCTATGCATTATACCGAAGAACATACTGAAGTCTTTTAATTGGCGCAAGAGTGAGAGTTTCAGCTCCTTTAATTTTTCTAAAGAAATAAAACATTTGTCTCAATAGTCTTTCATCAGCAGCTCTTTTTCTTCATCCAGTTCTCATAGAAACACTTTCCTTCATCCAATGAATTCCTCAAGATAAAAGATAAAAAAAGACATCTCATTCTTATAGATTTTAATGTGAATAGCACTTTCTGAACATCACTTCATGTAGACTTTTAAGTCTTAGGCAAGAAAAGAAAAAAAAGAACAAAACTAGCTCTGTTTAAATAAAGGTCAGGCTTTTGTGGGTGTGATACAAATTTCTGCTTTAAATACAGAAAGTGTTCAGTTGAAATAGTCAAAAGCCAAGAAAGAATAAGGATTAACATGAAAGTGTAAAGTTATTATGGATTATAGACTCTATGTATTTGAGTTAAAATCATCTTAATGCTGGATGTGTTTCAGGTTTTGTCTTCTCCAGATGTTCACTGATGGACTGGAGCGCTGTGGATTATTGTGATGTTTTTATCAGACTCTCATTCTGACGGCACCCATTCACTTTCAGCAAGCAAGTGATGCCCTGAGCATGTGCGTATTTTCAGCACATTTTCATTTTTGGGTCAACTACTCTACTAAATCTACAAAACTGTTCACTTACTGTCGGTGACCTAAATCAGAGCGAGTCCAGAAGACAGTGTGTGTTCCTCACCAAACATACACTGATTTTCTCTCCTCCTGTCCTTTAACCCATCGGAAATTCACGCCTCGGGCTTCACTAGGAATATTCAAATGTCATACAGGTGAAAATAGGTACGGCACTGCATCATGGTGAAGGGATATGGCTTTTGGCTGATAATTTGACAGCGAGAGAAAAGTGTGCGTTTAGGGAGCGATGTCCCGCCAAACTTCCATGAAGAAAGCGTAAATGAGCTTGCTGGACCAGGGAATGAGGTGATAGATTTTAATCAAGCTAAAGGCGCCCAAGAGACCCGCAGTAAAGCTGAAAAACAGAGCGCCTCGCTGTTGTGAGACATGGAGAGAAGATATACTCATTTAAAGACATGAGAAAGACAGCAAACGCTTAATAATTCCATTACAGCATTAAACACAACACATGTAGCACTCTGTATATGAAGAGTCATGCACTAGTGATCATACTCAACATCTGCTGGAACTGAGAGCTGATGAAAAGATAATAATTAATTCTATGAAATGTAAAATTAAAGTACATGTGATATAGCCATGATATAAGCTGAGATATGATTAAATAACTAATCCAATGCACTTTCAAAGTGAACTGTGGCACTGTGTTCACTTACACACGAGCAGCTCTTTAAGAGATAAATATAAGTATTGTTGCATACAGTGTCAAATTATTAGATTTATGATTTTTAACAGTACAATTGTGATTTATAAAAGCCCGTTTAATTTTTTTTTGTAATTACAGTTTAAATAATAATAATAATAATATTATAATAATTAATGTCATGATGCTGATCAAATCTATTATCATTATCACAATTGTAAACAATAACACCATTTATTTAGCATCATAATTGTAATAAAAATTTGCTAAATTATTATTATTATCATCATCGTAATTGTTAATAATAATAATAATAATAATAATAACAGCAACAACAATAATAATTGTTTATTGTAATCATGATTATTTTTATTTTTACTATTATTAACAAAAATGTAAAATAATAATAGTAAATAATGAACATAATCATAATAATAATAATGGCTGTAATTGTATTATTATAATTATATTATAATTAATTATAATTAACTATTATTATTATAATTAACTGTAAATAATAGGAAATAATACAGTATAATTATAATGATCATACTTGTAAATAATAAAAATAATCATCAATAAATAATGATTATTATTATTAATATTATTTAAAAAAATATTAATAGTAAATAATAATAATAATAATTCTTCTTATTATTATTATTAATAGTATAATAATTAATTAACATCTACATTAGTCATCATAAAGCAAGATTACACTGTGAATAA